>NW_023995451.1:0-113446 GCF_015586225.1 Lucilia sericata | reverse complement strand
AGCGAGACAGCTACCAACGCTCTGATGGCTAAAATCAACACAGGTAAAATACATATAGCTTTAATCCAGGAACCTTGGACGATTCGCAACAAGGTTTCTGGATTAAATCACGTAAATTTCCAACTTTTCTACGCTGATACAGGATCTCGCCCGAGAACATGTATCTTATGTCACAAGAACTTATGTTTTCTCCTCTCAACAGGATTATCAACATCGGATGCAACGGTGCTGAAGCAAGGTCGTGGCAACATATTCCTTGCATCTATTTACCTGCCTTTCGATTCTCCGACACTACCACCAACGTCGGATCTGATGAAATTGGTTGAAGAGGCACAAAGGAAAAATAAGAAAATTGTAATAGGTTGTGATGCCAACTCGCATCATGTAGCTTGGGGTAGTACAAACACCAATCGCAGGGGACAAGCCCTCATGGATTTCTTTAATACTAAAGACTTGATAACATTGAACTTAGGTAATAAAGCTACCTTCGTCAATAGAATCAGAGAAGAAGTATTAGATATAACTATATGTTCAGAAGAGCTTATAAACGAAATTCAGGATTGGAGAGTTTCGGACGAGCACTCCTTTTCTGATCATCGGTACATAAGATTCAAAATACTAAGGCCACCACCAAAGCCGATAAAGTTTCGGAATAAGTCTAAAACTAATTGGACAATGTTCGGGACCTTACTAAAGAACCGTTTAGGTCAGGACACTTTTCAATGTCGAAATAAAGAGGATATAGATGCCAAAGTGGAAACGTTCACAAGTGCCCTGGTTGAATCGTTCGAGGACAGCTGCCCCCTGCGAGAGCGGAGATCTGCCCAGGAAAAACCCTGGGTAACTGGGGAGATCCGGAACCTTGGGAAGACTCTTCGCAAACTATTTAACCGGGCACGGCGTAAAAAGACCGCAGTATACTGGGATGAGTATCGTAATAAACTTGGTGAATATAAGAAAATCGTTCGAAAAGCCAAACGAGACTCCTGGAAACTTTTCTGTGAACAGGTAGATAGCGTAAATGACGTATCGAAGATAAAAAAAATTCCTATCCAAAACTCATGTCCAACCGGAATCTATGATCGATGACACGGGCAGGAGGCTTGAGGATATGGAGGAGACAATGAAACTCCTAATGGATTCTCATTTCCCACCCGGTATATCGAATAACATAGATGAACCGATATTGGAGGAAGGGGAGGGTAACACGGAAATAGTTATTACAACTGACATGGTGAAAGGGGCAATCAAGAGCTTTGCTCCCTATAAAGCTGCAGGACCGGATGGAATTTTCCCGGCACTTTTGCAGATGGAGGCGGGACTGGTTTCCGTACATCTATCTCAGATATTCACTGCATGCTTGAAATTGGCATATACCCCAGTTAAATGGCAGGATGCAAGGGTAATATTTATACCCAAACCAGGGAAACCTAGCTATGCGACACCTAAGTCCTATCGACCGATAAGTCTTACGTCCTTCCTACTTAAAACCTTGGAACGGATAGTCGATAGCATGGTTAAAAGCAGCATACCATACAATGACCTTAAATATAAGCAGCATGCTTATGTAAAGGGACGATCGGTGGAAACCGCTTTAAATGAAGTTGTCCACTACATAGGTGAATCTTTCGATAGCAAACTGTATACACTGGCAGTATGCATTGACATCGAAGGCGCTTTCAATAACGTGCACACTGATACCCTTATCCAATCCCTAGACCAGTTTTATGTTGACCGGGTGCTCCGTAACTGGATCAACTACATGCTAAGGAACAGATGGATAAGCTGCGAGATGTACGATATAACTATCAGGAAAAAGGTATTTCGCGGTATACCACAGGGTGGCATTTTGTCACCTTTACTCTGGGTCACCACGATTAATAGCCTCCTAAGGACCCTAACCGAGAAAGGACTTAGACCTGTCTGCTATGCAGACGATGTCGTAATACTTTTAAAGGGAAAGGATCCAAATTACTTGTGTAGAAGAGCTGAGGAGGCTCTGAATACGGCCTTGAGCTGGGCTCAACCGAGAGGCCTCAATGTTAACCCGGCGAAGACGGAAATCTGTCTTTTCACAAGAAAGACAAAAATTTCTACATATACTGAACCTTGCTTCTTGGGCAAGAAGATACCGGTGACAGACAAAGTTAAGTACTTAGGTGTAATACTTGACCGGAAATTAAAATGGAGACACCACATAGAGGATAGGATCAACAAGGCACATCGGTGCTGGGCGATATGTAGGAGAACCATAGGCATGAAATGGGGGTCTTAGTCCTACTATGACAAATTGGCTTTATAAAAGTGTAATTAGACCAATTCTAGCTTATGCTTCAATAATCTGGTGGACTGCTTTGGACAAAAAGTGTAATATCAAACTACTACAGGGAGTTCAGCGTACATGCTGCTTGGGTATAAGTGGTGCCATGTGTACTACTTCAACCAAGGCTCTGGAAACGTTGCTAGATATTCCACCCATTGAAACATATATAAGATATGAGGCGGCGCTTACAGCCGAACGGCTCTTTACTTTAGGCGAACTGGCCAAAAACGGTTATAGGACACGTCATCAATGTATACTGGACACATTGGAAGGTTATACACATTCATCGGACGTGCCTGATCGCATACCAGACACTGAATATGTCGGAAACTTTGAAACGCTAATCCCAGATAGAATGTCTTGGTCAAGCGGAACATTAGAGCAAATACCAGTAGGAATCCGTTGCTACACGGATGGCTCTAAATTAGGGGACAAAGTGGGTCTGGGGTTCTATATTGAAGACCCAGAAACAGAAATATACCACCGTTTACCTAATCATAACACAAGCTTCCAGGCAGAAGTACGAGCAATAACGGAATGTGTAAATTGGATTAGAATAAATATGGCGCCCACAGGGCTTAATATATTTACCGACAGCCAGAAGGCAATTTGTGCGATATCAGGTGATAGAATTAAATCTAAGACCGTATTGGATTGTAAGAAAGCTTTAACTGAATACTCTCCCAGAGGTAAGGTTCACATCATATGGGTACCAGGCCACTCGGGAGTAATCGGCAACGAAAGGGCAAATGTAATAGCTTTAAAGGGAAGGGAGCTCGATGTAGTTAACCTGACAAACGCAAAACCATTCGACGCAACAAAAGCTGAATTAAAAATATGGATGAGAGAATCCCATAAGGCCTCTTGGAATAATGAAACGGTGGGTAGAACCACAAAGATTCTATGGGGTGACCCTGATGAGAGCAAGACGAGAAATCTTCTCAAAATGAGCAAGTCTGAGGTTAGTATGATGGTACGTATTCTAAGTGGACACACAGGATTACGAGCACATCTATACAAAATTGGACGTGCGAATTCAGACGAATGTAGAGCATGTGGAGAGGACAGTGAAACTCTGGAGCACTTTCTTTGCCATTGTCAGGCATTCGTCGAAGTTAGATCCAAGTATCTTGGAAGTGATGTTATTCCGGAAATAACATTCTTAACCAACACCGATTGGAAGATTCTTAGGAATTACGTCCAGGAAACTGAGTTTCTGAACATTCAGTAAACAATTTTTTTTTTTTTTTTTTTTTTTTTTTTTTTTTTTTCTTGAATTGGAGCGCACAACAGGCCCGATAGTGGCCTAGGTGTATTTCTTCGGATTTGATGTAGTATACATCCTCCTATCAACCTAACCTAACCTAACCTGATAAGTTTCTGAGCATAGAAAAAATCTTTTAGTTTCTGAGATACTTTCTATATACAAAGTAGTTCAGATTCTTGACAACTTTTTATATAAAAAGTTATTTAGTTTTTGAAAAACTTTATATGGAACAATTTGTTAAGTTTCTGAGCATCTCAAAAGCAATTTTTATAGGAAAAGTTGTTCAGTTTCTGAGCAACTTTTATAGGAAAAGTTGTTAAGTTTCTGAGCAGAAAAAGTTGTTCAGTTTCTGATCAACTTTCTATAGAAAAAGTCATTAATTTCTGAGACACTTTCTATATAAAAAGTGGTTCAGTTTCAACTATTTATAAAAAATAGTTTTTTAGTTATCGAGAAACTTTATATGAATCAATTTGTTTTAGGTTCTGAGCATCTCAAAAGCTATTCTTTATAGGAAAAGTTGTTTAGTTTCTGAGCAACTTTTTCATAGAAAACGTTTCAGTTGCTATAAATTCTTTTATAGAAATAATCTTTTTAGTTTTTGAGATCTAACAATACCGAATATTTCTATTATGATCCCCTTTTTTCGCAAATGATCGATATGTAAATTTATTAAAATTTTCAAACTAAATTACTACAAACAATTAAAAGAAAAGAAAAAACACACAAAACTACAAAGCATATTTAAAGGCGAGTGCATTTTTTCTCAAAAAGTAAATCTAAATAAAGTGTTTCTGTTTTATTTATTTATTTTTTAACCCGAAAAGAAAAACACACACTGAAAGTAAATGCCATTAACTAAAATTTAAAAGTTCAATTACCGATTATTTTGGCACAAAGAAAATGTGGCAAATTCCAGCTATGTCCATCTTTTATATATAATTTTTTTTATTGCAAACAAAGTGTGAAAATTATGCGGGATAAAAAAGGGGGTAAATTTGTTTTTAGGTATTTGATATAGTTTTTTAAACAAAATTTTGTTTAAGATTTTTTTTTTTTTTTGAAAAAGAAAATTATGTTTGCAGAGAAAATATATATTGTAGATAAATAAAATAAAAAAAAATTAAGAAACAAAATATATAAAGCAAAATATTTATAATAAAAATATAAACAATTAAAGTGTTATTTATATAGAGATATGTATATAAATATTTAGAATATGTTTGTTGTATAAAGAAAACATATGAGGTGGTACATGAAATCTGAAAGGGAGAGAGAAGTAAAACTTACCTTCTAACAGGACTGGCCATAACCAGAGGGGTAGCTACACCTAAAGGTTTAATACGCTGTTGCATAGTGGGCGTTGCAGTTGTCCCACTACGATTTTGTGCTTGTTGTTGCTGTTGCATATGATTTGGATGGTCAGGTGACATGGCTTCATTAAAGCCACGCTGCGGTTCCAAACCTCTGTAAATTGTCATAATTATTAATGAGTTAATAGAAATTTATTAAATTGTTTTAAATACCTTTGTCTGGCTAAAGGACTATGCCTCGGATGATACATGCGCATATGACGTGGAGAATCACCACCGCCACCACCACCACCATTGCCTTGTGCACCATTTACATTATTGCCCTGCCCCGTGGCTATCGTTCCGTTCTCTAATTGTGGCAAATAGAAATTGGTAGAATTATGCCTTTGCAATGGTGGTGTTGGTTCACAATCTTGACTCTGTGATGCCTGTGGTTCCATATCGGTATCGGAACATTCCCTACCAGGCGAGAGCTGTTTGTTGTTTATGAAAGTGAAAAAGAAAAATATACAATTTTTAAAACTACAAACGTCCTGTCAACTTAATTCTAAACAATTAAACAATCATTTACTTATAAAGTTATAAATACATGTAGTAAATTACTCGAAAAATAAACTAATTTTTAATTTAATGCATGAAAAATTCTATATATTTTTTTTAAAAATCTGAAAATATGTATGAAAAAAATGCTTGAGTAGAGTTAAGTGAAACTGAAATTGTATAAAAATGAGAATTTTGAAATCGTATGATGTTATTGAAAAGAAAATCCATATGAAGTGTATAATGAAAAGACAAATAATAATAATAAAAGAACATGAAAGTTGGGAAATTGGGACATTTTGGACAATTAACATAATTTGTTAAAACAAAATTTAGAAGTTTATTTTTACATAAAAAAGGAATTTGATTTAAAAACGGAGCGAAATTATTTGTATGTTAATCCATTTCTAAAACTTAAGTTTTGTTATGAAATTTTTATAATAATTTCATTAAAAATTTAACAAATATTTTGTTACTAACGGACTGGTTATTTTCCATATAAATATTTAATAATTCTAGAACTGTATTAAAAACATACATATTGTTTAATAACCAAATTCTTATGGCACTTAAAGTTTGAAATAATGGACTACACTGATTTCAATATTTATTTAAATAAAATAAAAATATATCATTTTAAATAACCTGACCCAGGAAGTGATAATTTTCCCCTGAAATTTAAACTAATAAAAACTAACGAT
Source organism: Lucilia sericata (assembly GCF_015586225.1). NCBI lineage: Eukaryota > Metazoa > Arthropoda > Insecta > Diptera > Calliphoridae > Lucilia > Lucilia sericata. The sequence continues at coordinate 107,302 of NW_023995451.1, read as the reverse complement.
GAATTGAAAACTGTTAAAAAAAGAAGAAAAAACTATAATATGTTTGTATGTATTCTGAAAGTATATAATAATCTGTTTAACTGTAATTAAATACAATTAATAAGACAATAAGTAATTGTAATATGTAGTAAATTGTTTAAATGATAAAAAATACTTTAAATAATTTGTTTTTAATAAAGAAAACAGTTTTACCTTATTGTTTTTGCATTTTCGGTGCTTTCATTAGAGGTGTAGAGTTTTGTATTGACCAATTTTATATTTTATTAATAATAATTATACAAAATACAATTATTTGCTAGCAAAAATATTACTAAACTGAATGGACCAATAAAAACCAATTAAAGAAAGAATAAAATTCGAATAAAAAAAGTATAAAAAACACAACACATGCTAAAACAATTTTAAGTGGCATTGAAACAGAAGCTAATAATTAATTAGTTAATTAATAAAGTGCATTAAAATTTTGTTTAAGACAAAATATATTAAAAAGAAACTGATAAACATTTTCAAATTTCTTCTTTTTTTTATAAGAAAAGTAATACTGGCTAATCATTTGGTTCAAAATTTTATATTTTCACACAAAAAATTAGTTTTTTAAGTTTTATAGCAAAAGCTTGTACAGTTTTTGAACATAGATAAAGTAAGTTCAGTTTCTGAACAACTTTTTTATAGAAAAAGTTATTTCAGTTTCTGAACAACTTCCTATAGAAAAAGCATCTTCAGTTTCTAAACAACTTTTTATAAAAAAACGTTGTTCAGTTTATTCTAATAGAAAAAGTTTGTTCAGTTTCCGAAAAACTTTTTATAGCAAAAGTTTGTTTAGTTTCTAAACAACTTTTTATAGAAAAAGTTTGTTTAGTTTCTAAACAACTTTTTATAGAAAAACTTTGTTCAGTTTCTGAACAACTTTTTATAGAAAAACTTTGTTCAGTTTCTGAACAACTTTTTATAGAAAAAGTCTGAACAAATTTTTATAGAAAAAGTTTGTTCAGTTTCTGAACAACTTTTTATAGAAAAAGTTTGTTCAGTTTCTGAACAACTTTTTGTAGAAAAAGTTTGTTCAGTTTCTGAACAACTTTTTATAGAAAAAGTTTGTTCAGTTTCCGAAAAACTTTTTATAGCAAAAGTTTGTTTAGTTTCTAAACAACTTTTTATAGAAAAAGTTTGTTCAGTTTCTGAACAACTTTTTATAGAAAAACTTTGTTCAGTTTCTGAACAACTTTTTATAGAAAAAGTTTGTTCAGCTTCTGAACAACTTTTTATAGAAAAAGTTTGTTCAGTTTCTGAACAACTTTTTATAGAAAAAGTTTGTTCAGTTTCTGAACAACTTTTTATAGAAAAAGTTTGTTCAGTTTCTGAACAACTTTTTATAGAAAAAGTTTGTTCAGTTTCTGAACAACTTTTTATAGAAAAAGTTTGTTCAGTTTCTGAACAACTTTTTATAGAACGACTTTATATAGAAAACATTTGTTTAGTTTCTGAGGTTTGTTCAGTTTCTGAACAACTTATTATAGAAAAAGTTTGTTCAGTTTCTGAACAACTTTTTATAGAAAAAGTTTGTTCAGTTTCTGAACAACTTTTATAGAAAAAGTTTGTTCAGTTTCTGAACAACTTTCTATAGAAAAAGTTTGTTCAGTTTCTGAATAAATTTTTATAGAAAAAGTTTGTTCAGTTTCTGAACAACTTTTTATAGAAAAAGTTTGTTCAGTTTCTGAACAACTTTTTATAGAAAAACTTTGTTCAGTTTCGGAACAATTTTTTTATAGAAAAACTTTGTTCAGTTTCTGAACAACTTTTTATAGAAAAAGGTTGTTCAGTTTCTGAACAACTTTTTATAGAAAAAGTTTGTTCAGTTTCTGAACAACTTTTTATAGAAAAAGTTTGTTCAGTTTCTGAACAACTTTTTATAGAAAAAGTTTGTTCAGTTTCTCAACAACTTTTTATAGAAAAAGTTTGTTCAGTTTCTCAACAACTTTTTATAGAACGACTTTATATAGAAAACATTTGTTTAGTTTCTGAGGTTTGTTCAGTTTCTGAACAACTTTTTATAGAAAAAGGTTGTTCAGTTTCCAAACAACTTTTTATAGAACGACTTTATATAGAAAAAATTTTTTTAGTTTCTGAACAACTTTTTTTACAGAAAAAGTTAAGTTTCTGAACTACTTTTTATAGATGAAGTTTATTAAGTTATTAGACAACTTTTTATAGAAAAAGTTTGTTCAGTTTCTGAACAACTTTTTTATAGAAAAAGTTTGTTCAATTTCTTTTATAGAAGAAGTTAAGTTTTTTAACAACTATTTACAGAAGTTTGTTCAGTGCCTGAACAACTTTTTATAGAAAAAGTTTGTTCAGATTCTGAATAACTTTCGCAATTCTATGCCTCTTCTTTATGAAACCTTTTATATGTTCTAGACTTTTATCGAACAATTATAACCAGCATTAACTGAGACATGCAAACTAGAACTCGCAATTCAAATTAATAAATATTTTTTCATTAAAAATGAGATAATGATGCAATTTAACATTAAGATGAAAGAGTAATATGTTGGCATCAATATCTCATTAGTGTTGTGGTATCAGAGCACAACCATCGATATCCACTTAAGAAGCTTAATTTTCGTATTAACAAAATACATTTATATCAGAATATCAAAAGAAAAAACTAAAGCATACTTTAAAAAATATTAAAAAAAACATTTCATTTATATCTAGAAAAAAAAAAAACACAAAAACAAAAGGGATATAAATGATTATTTAAATATAATATAAAATAAATATTTCAAAACATATTAAAGCTTTATTTACTTGTTTGGCGGCTAGGACACATAAGCTTCAGCGGTTTTTGGGCCATTGAACAAACATACTTTTTTTTAAATTTTTTATTTCAATTTTTTTTGCATATAAGAAAAAAGGAAGATATAAAAGGGAACTACAAGTGTATATAAGAAAAAATTCTAGATGTACGAGTGTATGTTTGTGTATGGATTTGAGTGTGACATACAGAAGAGTGTGTGTGTAAAGAAGAAATAAGCAAAAAGGAAACAACATTTACATGCCTTAACAAAGTTGCGACAACGTTTTTCTTTTAAATAAACAAAAAAAGCCAAAACCAAGTGTATTAAACTAGATTCTACAAGTAAATTGTCGAAAAAAAAACTAATAAAAATAAGCTTTAAGAGGGCAACAGAGAAAAAAAAACATTATAATAATGAAAAACTTTAAAGTAAATTCAAGATGATATTATAGAAGAGCACTCTTTTCCGTTTGATGCTATAAACCACCCCATAATTTACAAAATGTTTATGACATTTTATAGACATACAAATAAATGTCTTTTCATTTGTATGCGTACATGGTTATTGGATAATTTAAAATGTGACCCATATTTAATAAAAAAATACGTATATTTTTTATATTCTAAAAGTAAATAATTGATTTTCATTATTTGCTCCATGTTCTATTGAATTCTAAATCCAAAAATTGGAAAAATAAATATTAATTATAGAAATGTTATTCATTTTATTTATACATGAGATTTAGTAAGCAAGGATAATAATCCTTGAACTTGCAGTTTGAAAATGCACGTAATTATAAATGACTTATAAATGTTTCCACAACAAGATTTTCTATATTTTTAAACAGAAAATTGTGTATAGATAACGATCCTCTATGACCTGGATTTGAGAACATTTTAAAACATGTAATGATAAAATCAAAATCTATGTACCTTTTCTAGCCAACTATTAAACAGTTCTTTTTAAGGAAATAGGTCTGAAATAAAATGTTAACAAACAAAATACACTATTTCAAATATAAAATCCAACAAACACACATTTTTATTTTTGGGATCAACTAAACAAACACTATGTTTTCAATTTAAACGACAAAAGGGCAAATAAATAAATTCTAAAAAGAAAATAAAGGAAATCAAACAGGAAAATACTAAACTTTAATTTACAAAATTAAAAAGAATCACTTCTTCTTTTCATGTTAAATAATTATAACAAACATATATTGCATAGAGGAAAGAAGAATGTAGGAGTGAGAAAAATAAAAACAAAAAAAAAAATTGTAAAACTAATGAAAATATATTGCAGTTAAGATCTATAGTCAAACAATAGAAAATACATAAAATGAAACAATAATAATAATAAAAAGGAAACACCAGACCACCAACTAACCAACAAAACTAGCCAGTCAGCCACAAAACTTACAGACAAAAGACTACAATAAGAAAAATAATAATAAAGTATAAAATAAAAATAATAAAATACACTAAGGTTTTATATACATATTAAAAAAAAAAACAGAAAAAATTGGCTTTAAAATACTAGTATATAGTAAGTAAATAGTTATGGGAAGTTTTTTAAGAAATCAAATATTTTTAGAGATTAAAAAAACAAGCTTAAATTGAACTTTAGGTGAACTTAAATCATTTGCGATTGAAGTGTCTTAAATCGAAAATACTCTTGTGATCTATTGATGAAAAATGTCTACTTCTAAATTACTAAATCTTCCGTTCGTTACATCACAAAGGCTAGTCATGTTGTCACGATGTAAAGGCTTAAGTACAATGATTAATATGAATCATGTTGATGACGGGAGCTGGGGCCAAGCTGACTGCCTCCTGTAGGGTCTCTCATGTAAGACGGTATAAGTCGATGTGCTTTACGTAAACACCTGTCTTTCGGCCTATTTCATGGTGGTACTTTTACAACTACAGTGTGAGCCTTTAGACGACTCAACACTGTCCCTTTATCTTATGTCAGTCGGAATATGGGATTCACAACATCCCATCTGTTTTACATATTGGACAGTCTGTCAGCAGGACTCTGCTGATTTCTTCCATTTTAGTGTCAAAGTTCCATCTATAAAGCAGTTCGGCTGAATCCATAGGAGTCAGTTTTCTCCTAATGAGAAGGTTGTTGTTGTAATAGCTAAAACTATACAGTAATCTAATGTCCAGGCCTAAAAATTGTGCTGCTTCAGCAGGATGTGTCCAAAAAAACACATATGTAAATAAGTGGTGGGTATCATGTGGATATTGTCCACAATCTGGACATTCATTAGGGACGGCACGCTCTATGCGAGACTAATAGACATTAAGCCTGTTGTTCCATCCCGATCTTAGTTGTGCTACAACTACTCTTGTTCTCCGCGGCAGGTTTTCTTCCGTGTCTGCAGTGGGCGACCTCCAAGTACGACATTCATGTGGTATCCTGCGACCGCGGAATTCATGGTGTCTCTATGAATGTCAGTCAATGCTACTGAGTACCAGGACTGATTTAATGGATCCTGCACATAACTACTTATGTTTTCCTCACATATAAGAAGGTCCTTCCGGACATGCCTCAAGGGAGGCTTCAAACTTTGTGATGCTAAAGTTGGGATGGCTCCTCCTCTCAGGTGGAACTGTTTAGTTAACATGACATGTACCTTGACTGGGAGGACTATCTTCATTTCTTCGTGTAGATGATGTTCTAAGATAATTTGAACATCATCTTCACAGTTACAGTCCTTAGAACAGCAAAGCAAACGAGCAAAGGCGACCACAACAACAAAATTCAGTTGCACCCCTGGTTTCGGCTAACAATTATGCGTCCCTTCAGCAACTTATACAAGAGGAACCGTCGACAAAGAAATACGAGTTTTTTCAGTGTATCCCTACTATCCCTCGGCCGAGCCAAGAGCAGCCCGTCTAGGCAGAAGTAGCTAATCCTGTCGCAGAGGCACCTAAATGTCAACGATCCGAGGAAGAGTCAAATATTAAACCGACGATTAAACGTTCAAAGAAGACGTAAACTGTCGTCGTTAATAGGCATTTCAGTAATATTACTTAAAATCAACTGATGTGGTCAATAGATAGTTCTTTACATACAAAATCATACAAATAAAAGTGACTTCGCCTCAATGTCTCAAATATGACCAAAAGCAGAAATTATTTTTCAAACTTCATCTCGAAAACTTAATGTAATGGAGAAATTCTGTAATCAGTACAACTTCTGTTTGCTTTATGGGACTCTTGAATTTTTAACAATTCCTCTACGTATGATATCTTGATCTTTCGTAACTCCATATAAAAAAGTTACAATTGAATAAGTCTGGTATACTTCTTATGTGGCTTTTAAAGATCCAAGTATTTTTAATAATTAGTAAAAAAATCGGATCAATAATATGTATAATGTACAACTGATATAATTATATCACTTTTTTAAATATCAAACTCCACAAATCAAGGCGATATAAATAGAAAAAGCTAAAAATAATTTAAATATAAAAAAGTTACACCTTAAGCAAAATTATTGCAATCTGTTTACAACAAATAAAACTTCCCATGCTACAAAAAAGTTAAAATGGTAAAAAAAGAAAAACATAACTAAGTGTTTAAAAGAACTTAATGAAAAATAAACAAAATAAATACGAAAATTACATACTATAATACAATTACAACTAGATTACAACTATAAAAATAACAAGAATGTAATAAGAAATAAAATAAATAGAATAGAATTTTTTATAGAAGTATAAGAACAAGAGAATGCATTTCTTTTTTTTTGTAATTTTACTTGATTTTTTTTGTTTGGTTTTCGTTTAATTACACAATTTACCCACCTTACTATAAAGCGTTGTGCTGCCCGACCGCTGATTAAAACCATTGCCCTGGTCCGTATAAGTCTTTACCTGTGTATGACGCTGGTCCCGTTCATAATAATTGCGTGGCATTCCATGCGGCGAATGTTGAGCATTAGCCGTAGACATGACACCAGATTTAACCGTTACACCGGCACCACCACCACCGCCACGCATTATGCTACCAGAGTTGGATTGATTGTTGGCATCACGTTCTGTTGTTATCGTGCTAATGCCTTGATTTTCTTTATGTGACCGACGAGCTGCATATTTTTCTGGTTTAAGAAGACTGCAAAGGAAAATGATAAATTATTTGTGTTAGTTTAGTGAGGAAATTGATTAAGCGTGTTAAACCCACCTTGGATATTGTGGACCAAATTGTGTGTAGCAACAATTATGCCAACAGCCACGTGAAAAAGGATTATAGCCACCTTTAAATTTACCTGTCACTTGTTCGTTTGTTGTACGCCCCCGCGACACTAAGACCATATGAAAACCCGTCAAACCAAATATGGGTATGGCTAATATTGTTACAATACCCATTAATACCATGCTGAAAACAAAATGAAATTTACTAAATTTAATAAACAATTTCATCAAAAATGATCAATGAATTAAATAAATCATAATAATATTGAATACTTACGATACAATTGGTGCTGTTTGCCTTATATTTGGCATTGTTTTTAATACATAAAATAAGCATAAAGAAAATATGCTCAACATGTGTATAGATAGAGAAACCAAAAAGAAAAAGAAAAATCTATAATTACGTCGTCCAATGCAATTATTAACCCAAGGACAATGATGATCGAATGTCTGGAATTATACAACAAAAACATAAATATAAAAATAAATGACACAATCATAATCATAGTTAGATAACAATGGTTAAAAATATAAATAACAAGCACTTGTTGTCGTAACTAAAGAAATTTACATGCATCAAGTAAATTGAATTTTTCTGTGCTTTTTTTTTACTCACTTCTATACAATGATTACACACGGAACAGTGTGAACATCTTGGCGGTCGATAAAATTTACACGTTACACACCATTTCATTTTCACCGTAATACCATTTATTTCAGCATTCTTATATAAAGGAGCCCGGAATTCTTCTTCTCGATCTTCATCAGGAGAAGCTAAAAGTTAAGAAAATTCATTATTTTTTTCGTGAATGGTTTTACGTATCAGTACGAAATTTACCTTTGGGTATTACACCTGGATCCATGAAAGTGGCCAATGTAAAATTGGCTAAAACAAAAAATGTTATAACCCCCTGATATGCTGGTACCCATGGATGACTTCTTAAATAATATTCGCAGCTGCAAGTAGAAAATGATAAATTAAATTTAATTATTATTATAATTGTTTTAAAGGAATTTTAATAAAAAATTTACAATTGCTTTAAATAAACATCTGATTATCAAGAATAACACAGGCCAACAAAATTTTAAAAAAGTCGAAATCTGATGTATGTATACTTTTTAAAAAGATCGAGCTTTGCTGAATCCGAATCTTGCTTTAGAATTTTTCCATCACATTTTCGAGATATTGTGACCTAAAGGTTGAAAAACAGCATTTTTGGCCATATTGAAAGACACATTTTTTTCTTATAAAATCTTGTCATCTGATAGTCCAATCTGCAGACTTTAAATTAAAAGTTCAATCTCCGTAATATATTCATCCTTCTACAAGTTATTTCAATTTAAAAGTTCGGATTCAGCCCAATCCTTTATAAAAGTATACTTTGATCTCTGGGTTAAAATTTGTTGGTCTGTGTAATGTGTGAACTATAATTTAACGAACGAACGTATGAGCAATGCTTGTCTTAATTATTATTACTCATACTTCAGAGAAATATTGTAGGTTTCAGAATCATCTACGTGTCACTTGGACAAAAATCTTTTGCCAACAACAAATTTTGACATACGAAAGCGTTGAACCCTCAATACTATAGACTAGACAATAGATGAGACTATAGGCTAGACTATAAACTATAGGCTATAGGCTAGACTATAGACTAGACTCTATTATACACTAGACTATACTATAGACTAGACTATACTATACAATAGACTAGACTATAGACTAGACTATAGACTATACTATAGACTAGACTATATACTAGACTATAGACTAGACTATACTATAGACTAGACTATGGACTAGACTATACTATAGACTAGACTATAGACTAGACTATAGACTAGACTATAGACTAGACTATAGACTAGACTATAGACTAGACTATAGACTAGACTATAGACTAGACTATAGACTAGACTATAGACTAGACTATAGACTAGACTATAGACTAGACTATAGACTAGACTATAGACTAGACTATAGACTAGACTATAGACTAGACTATAGACTAGACTATAGACTAGACTATAGACTAGACTATAGACTAGACTATAGACTAGACTATAGACTAGACTATAGACTAGACTATAGACTAGACTATAGACTAGACTATAGACTAGACTATAGACTAGACTATAGACTAGACTATAGACTAGACTATAGACTAGACTATAGACTAGACTATAGACTAGACTATAGACTAGACTATAGACTAGACTATAGACTAGACTATAGACTAGACTATAGACTAGACTATAGACTAGACTATAGACTAGACTATAGACTAGACTATAGACTAGACTATAGACTAGACTATAGACTAGACTATAGACTAGACTATAGACTAGACTATAGACTAGACTATAGACTAGACTATAGACTAGACTATAGACTAGACTATAGAATAGACTAGACTATAGACTAGACTATAGACTAGACTATAGACTAGACTATAGACTAGACTATATACTAGACTATAGACTAGACTATAGACTAGACTATAGACTAGACTATAGACTAGACTATAGACTAGACTATAGACTAGACTATAGACTAGACTATAGACTAGACTATAGACTAGACTATAGACTAGACTATAGACTAGACTATAGACTAGGCTATAGACTAGACTATAGACTAGGCTATAGACTAGACTATAGACTAGACTATAGACTAGACTATAGACTAGACTATAGACTAGACTATAGACTAGACTATAGACTAGACTATAGACTAGACTATAGACTAGACTATAGACTAGACTATAGACTAGACTATAGACTAGACTATAGACTAGACTATAGACTAGACTATAGACTAGACTATAGACTAGACTATAGACTAGACTATAGACTAGACTATAGACTAGACTATAGACTAGACTATAGACTAGACTATAGACTAGACTATAGACTAGACTATAGACTAGACTATAGACTAGACTATAGACTAGACTATAGACTAGACTATAGACTAGACTATAGACTAGACTATAGACTAGACTATAGACTAGACTATAGACTAGACTATAGACTAGACTATAGACTAGACTATAGACTAGACTATAGACTAGACTATAGACTAGACTATAGACTAGACTATAGACTAGACTATAGACTAGACTAGACTAGACTAGACTATAGACTAGACTATAGACTAGACTATAGACTAGACTATAGACTAGACTATAGACTAGACTATAGACTAGACTATAGACTAGACTATAGACTAGACTAGACTATAGACTAGACTAGACTATAGACTAGACTAGACTAGACTAGACTAGACTAGACTATAGACTAGACTATAGACTAGACTATAGACTAGACTATAGACTAGACTATAGACTAGACTATAGACTAGACTATAGACTAGACTATAGACTAGACTATAGACTAGACTAGACTATAGACTAGACTAGAAGCTAAATGTTTATTTTTTAATAGGAAAATTGACAAATTTTTTCAAAGCTTTCTAACAATTCTAGAATAATTATGTTATCAGCTTTAGTTTGTCTCTGTGTCAGTCTACTCAACACAATTGTTTATAAATATTTAGCGAATAAAGTGTTGATTTTTATTAGTTTAATAAATAAATAAATTTATTGTATCTAAATGTCACATTTTTCATTATTGTCTGTCTATATTTTGAAACAAATAGTAAATAGTTAAACGCTACTAATTAATTAAAACATTGACATTAGGGACATGCACGAGCAGACAATTCATATTAAAAATAAATAAATCAATTAGGCAGTGATTATTTTTTAGGCAATGATAAATTATAATCATTAAAATGATTTTATTCTTTCACTTTATTTTTATAATTTTCATACTAATTTTAGAATTTATTAAACAATATTACTTCAATAAAAATATTTCTAAATTATTTAATATTTTAATTAAATATTTAGCAAATAAATTAAATGAATCTCCCCATAGTTTTCTATAATTAAATATAAAAGCAACAAAACTAAAGCAATTAGTATAACAAAACCCTACCGATAATTTGTGTTTTAAATGTAAATAATTTCAATAAACTGCATCAATGTTTAATAAATTCAATAAAAATAGAAAATTAAATAGAAAATACAATTTTTATTATTATTATGTAAATTAACTTTATAGGAAAAGTAAATAAATAATAACAACCAATGACGAAGGATGAACGCAAAGATAGACGGACAGACGCTGTTTATGGATAATTGACGTTTCCATAACAATAACAATTTCGATAAAATGGAAAAAAACTTAATTATTATGATTATGAATATTGACCAACATTTACTAACAAATACGGATAAATGATTGGAGCGGTATGGTGTTTGGTTTTAACGGCTGATTGGTTGCAATTAATTAAAAATGAAAAAATTCCAAAAAATAATTGAAATGCTTATTTATTTGGTAAATTGATGATAACGATCATCATCATCATTATCTTTAGCATAATAATGATGATGATAATGACAATGATAGCAATGAGTTTGAATATAAATATTTATAATTTATTAATATTTTAAACACGTGTGTAAGTAATAATAATAATAATTTGCCATACACGACATCTTAATAATGGTTTACACTTAAAGAAATTATTATTGGTTTTAAAAGACAATAGATTAATTCTCAAAAGTCAACATTTTTTAACATTTTTAATTGAACCAAAAATCAGAAAAAACTTATTCGTAATATTTTCTATAGAGTCTGATAAATAGAATAGATCGTAAAAACTAAATGATCGTAAAATTTTCTATAGATAATTAACCGATCGTTTTATAGAAAACTATCTGATCATAAAGTTTTCAATACTTAATTAACAGTTTTTATTTAAAACGAGCTGATCATTATAAGTTTTTCTACAAAAAAACTTATCGTAAAACATTTTCATTGGAAACGCACTAATTTAGTTTTTATAGAAAACGAACCGATCGTAAAGTTTTGATCGCTATGTTTTCTGTAGAAAAAGTTTCATAAAGTATTTGAAACAAAACGATTATTAGTTTTCTATAGATCACCAGATTTAACGAACTTATCGTAAAATTTTTTATATAAAACGATCCGATCGCAAAGTTTAAAGAATAATTTTCTATAGCATACTAATAGATCGTAAAGTTTTCTATAGAATAAAAACTCATAACTAAGTTTTTCATTGAAAACGAACTGATCCAATGTTTTCTATAGAAAACTAACTGATCGTAAAGTTTGTTTAATTACGAGCTGATTATTAAGTTTTCTATAGATCACTATAGAAGTGATCCTAAAGTTGTCTATAAAAAACTCACTGATCGTAATGCTTTTTAAGGAAAACAAACTGATCGTTAAGTTCATAGAAGTTTCATAGAATCTATATATAGAAAACTATCTGAATATATAATTTACTATATAAAATGAACTGATCGTAAAGTTTTTTATTTAAAACGAGTAAATGAATGCAAGTTTTTCTACAGAAAACAGATCGTAAAGGTTTCTATACAAAACGAACCGATCGCAAAGTTGGATAATGGAGTTTTTGCAGAAAACGAACTGATCGTACAGTTTTTTTTTTTAAGAAAGCGAGCTGATTGCAGCGTAAATTTTCCCTTAGTAAGTTAGTTAATTTTTTAAATAAAACGTGGTGATCGCTATGTTAACTGATTGTATAGTTTCCTAGATAAAACTAACATACAATTACACTAAACTAACGGATCGTAAAGTTTTTGTAATAAAACGAGCTGATTATTGAGTTTTTTATAGATCACAAACTGATCGCAACCTTTTCTACAAAAAGATCGTAATATTTTGTATAGAATACTAATTGATCGTAAAGATTCCTATATAATAAAATGTTTTTCATAGAAAACGAACTGATCCAATGTTTTCTACAGAAAACTAACTGATCGTAAAGTTTTCTAGAGAATACTAACGGATTGAAAAGTGCTTTTATATATACGAGCTGATTACTATGTTTTGTATAGATCATTATAGAAGTGATCCTAAAGTTTTCAATAAAAAACTAACTGATCGTAAACGAATCAATCGCAAAGTTTAAAGAATAGTTTTCTATAAAATAGTTTTCTTTAAAGAATAGTTTTCTATAAAACACAAATACAAACTTATAGTAAATTTTCCATATAAAACTAACTGATTGTAAATTCTATGGTGAACTAACTGATCGTAAAGTTTATTTATCTAATAATCCAATGATATTCCAATGATTTGTTATGTAGATACATATCTATCGATAGAAGAACAAACCACCAATTTTAAATATAACATTATTTTAAATTCTAAAACCTTGAAGTAATTCTAAAAATTTTTTCAAGTGTATATGCATATGTACAGTGTCGTTCAAAACTAACTGGCTCTTTAACTAAACAGTTTTAAAAATATAAAATAGACGTGACATACCTATTATTTTCATATACATTTGTTACTATTTTTACTTGTATTGGCCGACACTGTTTATTAGCTATTAAATTATTACATTATTCATTTATTTTATTTACTACAATACATTTTTTACAAAAATTCAATGGTATTTTTTGTTTGTTTGTTTATTTATTCAATATTATGGATGTTATTGTTATTATAGAATATAATATGGAGAAAAAATAAAAACATTTCTAAATTTTGTTCAAATACTCGCAGACAATTTGTTATAATTTAAATTATTGTTTGAACTTTTTGTGGCAACAAAAAATTGACAGCTTTTTAATTAAACAAATATTTCGAAAAAAATCTGTTTTTTGTTGCATATTCGGCTTTCTAAAAGTATTTATTATTTATTTAATATTTATTTATTTAAATAGTAATTTAATACTAATGCTTTTGATTATATTTTATTTACTAAAAACACTATAAAATATTGTAATTAAGAGTATAAATATTAAAAAACAAAAAAAAAAAAAAAAAAACTAAAAGCAATAGTTACAAGGTTTGAGGTTGTTTTTAATAAATATTATATTTGAAATTAAGACTATAGACTAGACTATAGACTAGACTAGACTAGACTATACTAGCTAGACTAGACTATAGACTAGACTATAGACTAGACTATAGACTAGACTATAGACTAGACTATAGACTAGACTATAGACTAGACTATAGACTAGACTAGACTAGACTAGACTAGGACTATAGACTAGACTATAGACTAGACTATAGACTAGACCTATAGACTAGACTATAGACTAGACTATAGACTAGACTATAGACTAGACTATAGACTAGACTATAGACTAGACTATAGACTAGACTAGACTAGACTATAGGCTAGACTAGACTAGACTATAGACTAGACTATAGACTAGACTAGACTAGACTATAGACTAGACTATAGACTAGACTATAGACTAGACTATAGACTAGACTATAGACTAGACTATAGACTAGACTATAGACTAGACTATAGACTAGACTATAGACTAGACTATAGACTAGACTATAGACTAGACAGACTATAGACTAGACTATAGACTATAGACTAGACTATAGACTAGACTATAGACTAGACTATAGACTAGACTATAGACTAGACTATAGACTAGACTATAGACTAGACTATAGACTAGACTATAGACTAGACTATAGACTAGACTATAGACTAGACTAGACTATAGACTAGACTATAGACTAGACTATAGACTAGACTATAGACTAGACTATAGACTAGACTATAGACTAGACTATAGACTAGACTATAGACTAGACTATAGACTAGACTATAGACTAGACTATAGACTAGACTATAGACTAGACTATAGACTAGACTATAGACTAGACTATAGACTAGACTATAGACTAGACTATAGACTAGACTATAGACTAGACTATAGACTAGACTATAGACTAGACTATAGACTAGACATAGACTAGACTATAGACTAGACTATAGACTAGACTATAGACTAAGACTATAGACTAGACTATAGACTAGACTATAGACTAGACTATAGACTAGACTATAGACTAGACTATAGACTAGACTATAGACTAGACTATAGACTAGACTATAGACTAGATAGACTAGAGACTAGACTATAGACTATAGACTAGACTATAGACTAGACTATAGACTAGACTATAGACTAGACTATAGACTAGACTATAGACTAGACTATAGACTAGACTATAGACTAGACTATAGACTAGACTATAGACTAGACTATAGACTAGACTATAGACTAGACTAGACTAGACTATAGACTAGACTATAGACTAACTATAGACTAGACTATAGACTAGACTATAGACTAGACTATAGACTAGACTATAGACTAGACTATAGACTAGACTATAGACTAGACTATAGACTAGACTATAGACTAGACTATAGACTAGACTATAGACTAGACTATAGACTAGACTATAGCTAGACTATAGACTAGACTATAGACTAGACTATAGACTAGACTATAGACTAGACTATAGACTAGACTATAGACCTAGACTATAGACTAGACTATAGACTAGACTATAGACTAGACTATAGAAGACTTATTAGACTAGACTATAGACTAGACTATAGACTAGACTAGGGAATATAGACTAGCTATAGACTAGACTATAGACTAGACTATAGACTAGACTATAGACTAGACTATAGACTAGACTATAGACTAGACTAGAGACTAGACTATAACTAGACTATAGACTAGACTATAGACTAGACTATAGATCTAGACTATAGACTAGACTATAGACTAGACTATAGACTAGACTATAGACTAGACTATAGACTAGACTATAGACTAGACTATAGACTAGACCTATAGACTTAGACTATAGACTAGACTATAGACTAGACTATAGACTAGACTATAGACTAGACTATAGACTAGACTATAGACTAGACTATAGACTAGACTATAGACTAGACTATAGACTAGACTATAGACTAGACTATAGACTAGACTATAGACTAGACTATAGACTAGACTATGAGACTAGACTATAGATAACTAGACTAGACTAGAACTATAGACTAGACTATAGAGACTAACTATAGACTAGACTATAGACTGACTATAGACTAGACTATAGACTAGACTATAGACTAGACTATAGACTAGACTCGACTTAGACTATACTAGACTTTAAGACTAGCCTATAGACTAGACTATAGACTAGGAACTAGCTATACTAGACTATAGACTAGACTATAGACGAGACATACGACTATAGACGAGACTACTATAGACTAGACCTATAGACTAGAACTATAGACTAGACTATAGACTAGACTATAGACTAGACTATAGACTAGACTATAGACTAGACTATAGACTAGACTGGCTATAGACTAGCCTATAGATTAGACTATAGACTAGACTAGACTATAGACTAGACTAGACTATAGACTAGACTGACTATAGACTAGACTGACTATAGACTAGACTGACTATAGACTAGACTGACTATAGACTAGACTGACTATAGACTAGACTGACTATAGACTAGACTGACTATAGACTAGACTGACTATAGACTAGACTGACTATAGACTAGACTGACTATAGACTAGACTGACTATAGACTAGACTGACTATAGACTAGACTGACTATAGACTAGACTGACTATAGACTAGTCTGACTATAGACTAGACTGACTATAGACTAGACTGACTATAGACTAGACTAGACTATAGTATAGACTAGACCATAGACTAGACTATAGACTAGACTATAGACTAGACTATAGACTAGACTATAGACTAGACTGGCTATAGACTAGCCTATAGATTAGACTATAGACTAGACTAGACTATAGACTAGACTAGACTATAGACTAGACTGACTATAGACTAGACTGACTATAGACTAGACTGACTATAGACTAGACTGACTATAGACTAGACTGACTATAGACTAGACTGACTATAGACTAGACTGACTATAGACTAGACTGACTATAGACTAGACTGACTATAGACTAGACTGACTATAGACTAGACTGACTATAGACTAGACTGACTATAGACTAGACTGACTATAGACTAGACTGACTATAGACTAGACTAGACTATAGACTAGACTGACTATAGACTAGACTGACTATAGACTAGACTGACTATAGACTAGACTAGACTATAGACTAGACTAGACTATAGACTAGACTATAGACTAGACTATAGACTAGACTAGACTATAGACTAGACTATAGACTAGACTATAGACTAGACTATAGACTAGACTATAGACTAGACTAGACTATAGACTAGACTAGACTAAAGACTAGACTAAAGACTAGACTATAGACTAGACTATATACTAGACTAGACTATAGACTAGACTATAGACTAGACTATTGACTAGACTATAGACTAGACTATAGACTAGACTATAGACTAGACTGTAGGCTATATACTGCTAAATAGTACTAAAGTATACAAGTTTCCATTCCTGGTATAGTTCATTTAGTTGCTTTTTAGAGATTTATATCTCATGTTACAAATTAATTGTTTAGTAGTTCAAATAAATTTGTTGTAAAGATACACTTTCCGACACTTGCAACATGGTTAGAGATATAAAACATTTATTGATTTAAACCTACAACTAAATGTTAAAACCAGCAACTAAGTGCCGATTGTTTTTATGATGGTGAAAAAAAAATAACTAAAACAAAATAAATAAAATGAAATGAAATGCTACACAGAAATGGAAACAATCTGAAAGTAGAACACGCTACATTGAATATAAGGAGAGAATTTGTTGCAATTTTTGTTTAGTTTGTTAACATTTAATGTTACCAATTTAGAACTAGCTATGTCAGCCAGCCAAGCTGTCTGTCCTGTATCCTCAATTTATTTTTATGGAAGTGCACACACACACATGCTGACACAAAAAAAAAAGAGAAAACTTGCTGCTGCAATAAGTTGTGGCAAGTATCTCAGCTGTTTTGATTAAACTTTTAACGATTGAATTCAAAGTATTAGAAAATACATTAGTTTGTAATAGTGAATGTGAAAAAACTTGCGTTTAAAGTGCGTTTTATTGGCAGAGTTTTAAAGGAATAAACCATTTGATAGAATCTGATTTTAGACAGTGTGTTTAGATAAAGTCTTTAGAGACAGATTAGACTCCATTTTATCAGACTGAAGTCTAGTCTACAGTCCAGTCCAGTCTATAGTCTAGTCTAATCTATAGTCTAGTCTAGTCTAAACTAGACTAGACTAGTCTAGCCTAGCCTAATCTAGTCTAGTCTAGCCTAATCTAGTCTAATATAGTCTAGTCTAATCTAGTCTAATCTAGTCTAGTCTATAGTCTAGTCTATAGTCTAGTCTATAGTCTAGTCTATAGTCTAGTCTATAGTCTAGTCTATAGTCTAGTCTATAGTCTAGTCTATAGTCTAGTCTATAGTCTAGTCTATAGTCTAGTCTATAGTCTAGTCTATAGTCTAGTCTATAGTCTAGTCTATAGTCTAGTCTATAGTCTAGTCTAGTCTAGTCTATAGTCTAGTCTATAGTCTAGTCTATAGTCTAGTCTATAGTCTAGTCTATAGTCTAGTCTATAGTTAGTCTATAGTCTAGTCTATAGTCTAGTCTATAGTCTAGTCTATAGTCTAGTCTATAGTCTAGTCTATAGTCTAGTCTATAGTCTAGTCTATAGTCTAGTCTATAGTCTAGTCTATTCTATTATAGTCTAGTCTATAGTCTAGTCTATAGTCTATCTATATAGTCTAGTCTATAGTCTAGTCTATAGTCTAGTCTATAGTCTAGTCTATAGTCTAGTCTAGTCTAGTCTATAGTCTAGTCTATAGTCTAGTCTATAGTCTAGTCTATAGTCTAGTCTATAGTCTAGTCTATAGTCTAGTCTATAGTCTAGTCTATAGTCTAGTCTATAGTCTAGTCTATAGTCTAGTCTATAGTCTAGTCTATAGTCTAGTCTATAGTCTAGTCTATAGTCTAGTCTATAGTCTAGTCTATAGTCTAGTCTATAGTCTAGTCTATAGTCTAGTCTATAGTCTAGTCTATAGTCTAGTCTATAGTCTAGTCTATAGTCTAGTCTATAGTCTAGTCTAGTAGTCTATAGTCTAGTCTATAGTCTAGTCTATAGTCTAGTCTATAGTCTAGTCTATAGTCTAGTCTATAGTCTAGTCTATAGTCTAGTCTAGTCTATAGTCTAGTCTATAGTCTAGTCTATAGTCTAGTCTATAGTCTAGTCTATAGTCTAGTCTATAGTCTAGTCTATAGTCTAGTCTATAGTCTAGTCTATAGTCTAGTCTATAGTCTAGTCTATAGTCTAGTCTATAGTCTAGTCTATAGTCTAGTCTATAGTCTAGTCTATAGTCTAGTCTATAGTCTACACCTTTTTCAATTGAAAATGAGAACTTTTCATTTCAATTCAGAAAATATCAATTGAAATTGAGAATTTCCATTTGAAATTCAGAAGAGGACATTTTAAAATGGGATTTTTCAATTGAAATTTAGAAAGAAGAACTGAAAATGAGAATTTTCATTTTAAATTGAGAAAATATCAATTGAAATTGAGATTTTCCATTTGAAATTCAGAAAAGAACAGTTGAAAATGAGATTTTTTATTTGTAATTCGGAAAAAAACAATTAAAAATGAGATTTTTCATTTTAAATTCAGAAAAATCCAATTGAAAATGAGATTTTCCATTTGAAATTCAGAAAATTACAGTTGAAAATGAGATTTTTCATTTGAAATTCAGAAAAATGCAATTGAAAATGAGAAAAAAAGTAAATGAAAATGATAATATTACAATTAATTTTAACCAAAGAATATATGTATATTATAAGAATACACATCTCGACGTGCGGGTTGTCATGATTTACACATACTTTTTATGTATCACGACCCGCTATTGAAAATTTATCTTGTATGAGACGCAAATTCTATGTTCTTTGTTCTAATTTAAGGTTGAAAAATATCCATACATATGGATTTCAAATGAAAAATCTAATTTTCAATTGAATTTTTCTAAATTCCAAATGAAAAATCTCATTTTCAATTGGAATTGTCTGAATTTCAAATGGAAAATCTGATTTTCAATTGGAATTTTCTGAATTTGAAATGAAAAATCTCATTTTCAATTGTAGTTTTCCGAATTTCAAATAAAAAATCTCATTTTCAACTGTTCTTTTCTAAATTTCAAATGGAAAATCTCAATTTCAATTGATATTTTCTGAATTATAAATGAAAATTCTGATTTTCAATTGTTCTTTTCTAAATTTCAAATGAAAAATCCCATTTTCAACTGTTCTTTTCTTAATTTCAAATGAAAAATCTCATTTACATTTGAGCTTTTCTGAACTACTGTTGAAAATGGTGTAGTCTATAGTCTAGTCTATAGTCTAGTCTATAGTCTAGTCTATAGTCTAGTCTATAGTCTTCTACAGATTAGACTATATTCTATTCTAAAGATTAGTCTATAGTCTAGAATTTAGACTAGGCTAAAGTCTATATTCTATAATTTAACTTATTTGAAATATAAATATAGAATTTATAATTTAATTATAATAAAATATATTTTTTTTTGGAAAAACTTTCTACAACAATAACCAACTACAACCTCAACTTAACAATTTACTATAAATACTTTTAAAAAGTATTTAATGTTAAACTACATTTACTTTTTATTAGTTATTTTAAACCCACGCAGACTCTTTCAGTAAAACTTAAAATTCATATTAAATTAAGGATTTTAATAAAATAGGAAAATGTGTAGAAAAACTTTTAAAAGACACATCCATATAAAACATTCCATTTAGCATCGAAGTAGAGGAGTACTACACCATTTAAGGTTTAAATTGAGAAAATCCAAATTTATATTGTGAAAAACCAAATTGAGTTTCAGAAATCCAATTTTATATTGAGACATAACAAAATTAAATTTAGGAATCAAAATTCATATTAAGAAAAAACAAATTGAAATTTAAAATTCCAACTTAATATTGAGAAAAGACCAATTGATATTGAGAAACAGAAATTAATATTGAGACAATATAAATTGAAATTGATAAAATACAACATGATATTAAGAAAACCTAAATTAATATTGGGAAATAATAATTTTGTATTGAAATTTATAATATATTAAATTCATATCCTATTTAAAAAATTTATAAGAAAAATATTTTCAAATAATTTCATACAAATTTATATTTCTCATTATCAGTTATTAATTTCTCAATTTCAATTTGTAATTTCTTAATATAATGTTGAAATTCCGAATTTCAACTTGGTTTTTCTCAATATTAATTTGCATTTCTTAATTTAATTTTAACATTTCTCAATATTAATTTGGATTTCTCATTTTTAAATAGGCTTTTCTCAATATTAATATAAATTTCTGAACTTTAATTGGTATTTTCTAAATTTTAATTTGTAATTCACAATAGGAATTTGTATTTTCTCAATTTAATCTTAAAATGGTGTAGTCATAGGAGCGTTAGTATGTTTATAACATGAACAATAAATATAAATCGTTCTTTGTTTAAATCTTAATATGACCCAATTTCTTTTGTACACATAAGAAAGTTTTATTTCATTCTTTCATTTGAAAAGAAATTGTTTAAGAAAAAAAAAAAAAAAAAACAGAAAATAGAAAATGAAAAATGTCTTTAGACATACTTTAAGTATTCTACTGTTTTTTCATATCGCTCGTTCTTTTTATCTATTATAAAAAAATAAAAATGTGGTGGCACTTTCATTGTGAATATATATTATCCTTAAAGCTTATTAGCTTGGCTGTTGATGATGACGTTGGTGCAGTTGCTGCTACTGCTTCCTTACCATAAGAATAAGAACATGTCCAGAAGCAAAAACAAAACTTGAACAAAACCCATAATTTTGACTCTTATACAAATATATGACAGACTTACATATATTTGTACATCACACTTGCCATAATGACAAAAACATTATACTAAGAAGAAGAAGCCTTGTTCACTCGACTCTACTAAAATAACATTCCACCCACTTTTCGAAAGTGTTGTCCACTGAAATGCAATTTATAAAAGAAAATGGAAGTTTAATAACTCACAACATTTAAATGAAAGTTGGGAATTGCTCGAAGTAAAAGCAGCAATTAAAAAAAATTATTTGTTTAATAAATTGTTGCTTATAGAGAAAACTGCGGATTTATGCCCTTAAGATAAGCGGAGCACAATATCGTGCACTTTTTGTATTGATACACTGGCTAAGGATCTTATAGTCAAACAAGTGGCCCTAAATTCGGCGATTAGGCTACCAGATTAGGCAATCAGATTATAACTAGTTATGTAATTGGTGCTTTGGGGATAAAAACCAATTTTAGTTTTAACATTTTTTAAGTAATAAACACCTGCAAGATACAAGTAAAATGTATTGATAAGTCTTCATCATTCCATAAATAAAGAGACAATTGTTACAATTTTCCCTTTGGTTAAAAACTCTTGTATATTTTTTACCAACGAAAATCTTAATGGTAAAAAATAAGGAAAATATACATAAATACACCCATATGTACATAACGGGGGTGTATTTATGTATATGTACATAACGGAATGTAATGCATTATATACCTATATGGGGTTTTATTCAATTATATCTGTAAGCAATTTAGCAAATTTCAAAGATGAGTTTGTCTGCCATCAAGTTATCATATTAAACAAATAAATATCCTCGAGCTATCCTTAAGGTACTAAATTAATATTTGAATATTTTCTAACTGAATAGATTTGAATTGAAATTGTAACTTGAAATAAATGACATTGTTGCTTTAAGAAATCGTGATGGACATAAAAATGTCATTCTTTGTTTAAAACAAAACAAAATTAAAAATCTAATTCTTCGAAATTGTGTGATTTTCTTCATTTACGTCAGATTTTCGAGATATCTTTATAACGGCAAGAATTTAGCTGGATCTAAAAGTTAAATAGTCTATAGCCTAGTCAATAGTCTAGTCTATTGTCTAATCTATAGTCTAGTCTATAGTCTAGTCTATAGTCTAGTCTTTAGTCTAGTCTATAGTCTAGTCTATAGTCTAGTCTATAGTCTAGTCTATAGTCTAGTCTATAGTCTAGTCTATAGTCTAGTCTATAGTCTAGTCTATAGTCTAGTCTATAGTCTAGTCTATAGTCTAGTCTATAGTCTAGTCTATAGTCTAGTCTATAGTCTAGTCTATAGTCTAGTCTATAGTCTAGTCTATAGTCTAGTCTATAGTCTAGTCTATAGTCTAGTCTATAGTCTAGTCTATAGTCTAGTCTATAGTCTAGTCTATAGTCTAGTCTATAGTCTAGTCTATAGTCTAGTCTATAGTCTAGTCTATAGTCTAGTCTATAGTCTAGTCTATAGTCTAGTCTATAGTCTAGTCTATAGTCTAGTCTATAGTCTAGTCTATAGTCTAGTCTATAGTCTAGTCTATAGTCTAGTCTATAGTCTAGTCTATAGTCTAGTCTATAGTCTAGTCTATAGTCTAGTCTATAGTCTAGTCTATAGTCTAGTCTATAGTCTAGTCTATAGTCTAGTCTATAGTCTAGTCTATAGTCTAGTCTATAGTCTAGTCTATAGTCTAGTCTATAGTCTAGTCTATAGTCTAGTCTATAGTCTAGTCTATAGTCTAGTCTATAGTCTAGTCTATAGTCTAGTCTATAGTCTAGTCTATAGTCTAGTCTATAGTCTAGTCTATAGTCTAGTCTATAGTCTATAGTCTAGTCTATAGTCTAGTCTATAGTCTAGTCTATAGTCTAGTCTATAGTCTAGTCTATAGTCTAGTCTATAGTCTAGTCTATAGTCTAGTCTATAGTCTAGTCTATAGTCTAGTCTATAGTCTAGTCTATAGTCTAGTCTATAGTCTAGGTCTATAGTCTAGTCTATAGTCTAGTCTATAGTCTAGTCTATAGTCTAGTCTATAGTCTAGTCTATAGTCTAGTCTATAGTCTAGTCTATAGTCTAGCTATAGTCTAGTCTATAGTCTAGTCTATAGTCTAGTCTATAGTCTAGTCTATAGTCTAGTCTATAGTCTAGTCTATAGTCTAGTCTATAGTCTAGTCTATAGTCTAGTCTAGTCTAGTCTATAGTCTAGTCTAGTCTAGTCTATAGTCTAGTCTATAGTCTAGTCTATAGTCTAGTCTATAGTCTAGTCTATAGTCTAGTCTATAGTCTAGTCTATAGTCTAGTCTATAGTCTAGTCTATAGTCTAGTCTATAGTCTAGTCTATTAGTCTAGTCTAGCTAGTCTAGTCTATAGTCTAGTCTAGTCTATAGTCTAGTCTATAGTCTAGTCTATAGTCTAGTCTATAGTCTAGTCTATAGTCTAGTCTATAGTCTAGTCTATAGTCTAGTCTATAGTCTAGTCTATAGTCTAGTCTATAGTCTAGTCTATAGTCTAGTCTATAGTCTAGTCTATAGTCTAGTCTATAGTCTAGTCTATAGTCTAGTCTATAGTCTAGTCTATAGTCTAGTCTATAGTCTAGTCTATAGTCTAGTCTATAGTCTAGTCTATAGTCTAGTCTATAGTCTAGTCTATAGTCTAGTCTATAGTCTAGTCTATAGTCTAGTCTATAGTCTAGTCTATAGTCTAGTCTATAGTCTAGTCTATAGTCTAGTCTATAGTCTAGTCTAGTCTAGTCTATAGTCTAGTCTATAGTCTAGTCTATAGTGTAGTCTATAGTCTAGTCTATAGTCTAGTCTATAGTCTATACTATAGTCTATAGTCTAGTTTATAGTATATTGTTTGTAATAATAATTAAAAAGGGTCTTATTGTAAAGACAAGTAAGTAGTTAACCATTTTTTACCATGACTATTTTAAATTTGTATGCTTAGTTAATTTACTTTGAAATGTATAAATTAATTATATTTTGTTCCTATTTAAATAAATTATTTTTTAACAAATTAAATAATTAGATAACACAATTTTCTACATAAATTATAAGGCAATGACAAATTTTTTTTCTTTTTAATTGCAAAAGATTATAACGCAGAAAGTCAAAGAAACCTATTATTTTTATAGATATTAAACATAAATAAAGGCAAAAAACAAAAAAAAGTAGAAAGATTATACTTATAAAATATGCCATGCTTATTCTTATCACCGACTACTGTTAGTCTTACTAGATAACAAGGACCTACAACAAACAGCTGTTAAGTATGTTTGTCGAGAACGTAAAATGCAAACAAAAAATGTATTTTTTTCTTTCAAAAACTAGGCGAAAAATATAATAAAAGGATTAAAAAGTACAGGAGAAAAAATAGAATAAAGAATATTTTATACAAAAAAAAAAAAAATAAATAGAATAAAAAGAAAAAATCTCATAAACCCCAGGAATCAAGAGTAAGTATGTTGGAATTACAAGCCGAAAACATGATGTTGCTGTTGTTGCTTTTTTTCTTGTCGAGAGGATAATATAACTTCCAACACACAAGATTATGCTGTGCCAAATTATGCGTTTATGTGAAATCATCGTTGTCGATGACACGATGTTGTCGTTGTTGTAATTACTGTTGTTGTTGGTTCATTGGTTATATGAAAATTTGTTGCCTAGATTCATAACTCTAACGAGAAGAGTATGGTGGAAAAAAAATGAACAAATATGGAGAAATTAAAATGGCACAGACAGAAAGTGGAAAAATAAGTGGTATTTTTTGTAATTTTAATATTTTCACCATGTTCGCCAAACAGTTGTGTATGGTGCCTATGTAATCGTAAAAAGAATATTATTTATGCGATTATTAGGGTGTTTTTATTTCGTGGAAACTTCTAGTAGTGCTAATTCTTAATTTTAACAGGCGACCTTTCTCGAACGGGGAAAAGTTGTTAATTTTTATCATCACATTATTTCAAAAGCCTTTCCATAGTATAAAGAAGACGCGGCGGTTGTCTGGTATAAAGCACTTGACAAAAACTCCAACTGTATACTTCTTGACAAGGTTCTAAAGAGGATAGCAATCCATATAACAGGAGCACTGAGAACAACATCCACCAAAATCTCTATTCGCAATGCTAAATTGGATACCAATTTTCGATTCGAATATCTAGGAAAGCGACTATTTGACGATTTGTCAGAAACATCCAGGGTAAGACTGGATAATATTAATGACTTTATAAGGCACAGTAATTGGCCATACTTGATCAAGGACAAAACCTTCTATATCCTCCTCTACTTCTATCTCAATTCTTCTTTACTCTCAGTATTTTATTCTATACTTACTCTACACCTCTTTTATAAATCAACCCTAAAACTATCCCCTTTCTTTCTTTTTTTACCTCTATTATCTTTACAGGTATCACAAAGGGACCAACAGGACCCAAGTGTGCGACTTTTCAGCCTGAATACCTAAACCTAAACATCAAGCTCGATAACCAGAAAAAATGTATCATTTTTCCCAACTATCGTTTCCACGACAGTTGGATCTTCTATGCGGAAAGACCCGAGTTATACTCGTCCAAATATTTTAACCTAGCGACAGCCGTATCAACCAAAAGTTGATTTCCCGGGAAATAACTATCGGCCATAGTCGAACTATTACTACAATAACCTAATTTCAAACAGCACAGAGTGCCTTCATATATCTGAATCGATTTGGCATCACAATACTTTGGAAAAAGGCCTATAAGTGGTATTCAAAATCAACAAAACTGTCCCAAACTTTGGCCAGTCTAAATATATAATTTTTAAATAATATTTCATATTATACACAAAATTTTCGTATATATTACGAAAAAAGTTAAACATAGAATTTTTTTCAGTGTTGAAATTTTTGTATTGAACTTAATACAACTATACGTTTTTTTCAGGCTCACTCCTTATTCCAATTGGAACTCCTAGAAAAAAGTAAAAAGAGACACCCTAATATTTCTAAAAGATTTATGTATATAGAACAAACCCACACCAACCCCGAACTATATATATAGAATAAACCAGCAAGCATAATATTTCATTATTGCAACATAAACACAGTGGGACTCACATAATTGTTTTAAAAATGCTTAAACTTTTTAAACTAGTCAATAGTTTCATTGTTAAAAATTTAATAATTTAAAATTTTTTCTAACACAATTTTAAAATATAAAACTATTCAATTCAAGAATTCATTGAAATTGAAAAACCAAACACTTCAAACTTTACCAACATAACCAACCACAGTGCCGTAAGGATTAAAGCAAATGGTAGAACTTTCAAGTATTTCTTACTGTTAAAAAAGGAAACATTAAATTCTATATACTACGTGGGAGTTGTTTAAAGCTGAAGATGAAATAAAATGTAACAAACCGGCTAAAATGGTGCTATAATACAGCAGGAAGAAAAAAAATAGGAAAACCTCACACTTGGCTGTAATATGATGCTATTAGAAAACTATAAAAAAAACGAAGAGAAAAACAAAGGGAAAGAACAAACAAATGGAAAAATAGGAAAGAAAAAAACACCATCGTGAAAATGGTTCTTGAAACATTTTTGCCAACCATTAACTTTATTTGTTTGTTGTTCTTTCTTAGTTGGATTTTTTGTTTTGTTCCGATAAGTATTCATATGTTTGTTTGTCACAAACGAATACAATGTAGACGACTTGTGTCAACGTCGTCATCATCCAAACAATACAG
Source organism: Lucilia sericata (assembly GCF_015586225.1). NCBI lineage: Eukaryota > Metazoa > Arthropoda > Insecta > Diptera > Calliphoridae > Lucilia > Lucilia sericata. The sequence goes on along the minus strand of NW_023995451.1, from coordinate 79,779 downwards.
CAGCAGCAGTAGTAGGACTAACCAACCAAACCAACTATTGTCATACAAAACAGTAGGGGTAAATGTCCTTGTTGCTTCGTGTTCATTTATTTGTATGTCTACAGCAGAGATTCTCACAGTTGTTGTGTATATAGGAGTGGCAACAGGCTGAAATTCTAAACTTCAAGAGAACCCAAGGGTGTTTGGTAACTGCATACATATGTATTATGATCTTAGTAAACTTGTATTGTATATGGATTATGATCGCAGTAAACCATGTAGCTTGGGGTAGTACAAACACCAATCGCAGAAGACAAGCACTCATGGATTTCCTTAATACTAAATACTTGTTCCCATTGAACTTAGTTAATAAAGCTACCTTCGTCAATAGAATCAGAGAAGAAGTATTAGATATAACTATATGTTCAAAAGAGCCTTTAAACGAAATTCAGCATTGGAGAGTTTCGGACGAGCACTCCTTCGCCGCCACTAAAGACGATAAAGTATTGGAATAAGTCTAAAACAAATTGGACAATGTTCGGGAACTTACTAAAGAAACGTTTATGTCAGGACACTTTTCAATGTCGAAATAAAGAGACGCCAAAGTAAATACGCTCACAAGTGCCCTGGTTGAATCGTTCGAGGACAGCTGCCTTCTGCGAGGGCGAAGATCTGCCAGTATACTGGGATGAGTATCGTAGTAAACTTGGTGAATATAAGAAAATCTATGGAATCTATGGTCGATGTCACGGCCAGGAGGCTGGAGGATTTGGAGACAATGAAACTCCTAATGGACACCCATTTCCCACCTGGTATATCGAAGAACATAGATGAACCGATATTGGAGAAAGGGGAGGATAACACGGAAATTGTAATTACATCTGATATGGTTAAAGGGACAATCAAGAGCTATGCTCCCTATAAAGCTGCAGGGCCGGATGGCATTTTCCCGGAACTTTTGCCGATTGAGGCGGGATATTACTGAAAAAAAGTAAAAAACTAATTAAATTCCCCTTTTGTCCGATTTTATTCTTGAACATACATCAGACGCATACAAAACTTGACCCAGAAGGGTTTCAGAAACAAATATCTGAATTTCTGCAGAAAGAGTAATCCGAAGGTAAAGAGGTTCAGTTCTAGTGCCTCAGATTTCGTGATAAGTAAAACAAGTGGTTTTGAGTAACGGTTATATAACGGCTGACAAGGTTTCACGGGAAGCAGTTGACCGGGAACTTGTTTAAAAAGTCCAATGTAACCTTTGGAGAATCGGACCTCATTTGAAAGTTATTTTGCAAATAAGGAAATCAATTAGCAAAGTGTTGTTTACTCATTTTTAATCTAGCTGCGATCTTCCCCCTTTTCACAAACATTTTAATAACTCTACTTAATAAAAGTACTGGGAATCACTGATTCCTAGTGGTGGCAATGGAATAAGCTTTTAGTTATTTCAATTTTACTTCTTTTATATATTATTTTCACTTATTTGTAGAGTTATAGAAGCAACAAAGTAGAACAACATTTCACTTTAGTTGTTGTTTTTTTTTTCTCCCTCATCATCGTATTTTTCAGTCTGTGTTGGATTGTCTGTCTGTATGTTTTACAGTTGAACTGTCACTTAGTTGTACGTTTATTCGTCAATTTTTCTGTCTGTCTGCTTATTTTTTTTTTGTAATACTTAGTTCATTACTCTCCTGTGCTTTCTTAGGGATACTTTCTATTTTCTCTGATATTTTTTCTTCATTTTATTTTTTCAATATTATTTCTTCGTTTTATCTTCCTTTACTGCGTTACATTGTTATTTTTTCAGGTCATTAGAGTGCATTTTTACAAAGGTTTTTATTGGATTTTATAAATCGAAATGGTGGCCGTCAATGGGAAAAACAATTGAATTAACAATGTTATAACTTTATAAAAATGGAAAGATATAAAGTGTGTACTTGACTGGCTTAGGAGGTATTATTAAAAGACTTTGCATTTGTTAAGAGAAAAGTCTTGTTAATTTAATATGTTTAATGGAATAAAGTTGAAATAAGAGACAGTCAAATGGGGTAAGTGAGATAACTTCTGAGAGTGTAATATAATTCCACAAACTTAATTTCATATAGAAAATTGGATTTACCAAGCAAAAGATTTGATTTGTTTGTCCCTACCAATCCCAATTGTCCATGAAAAATGGTGCAAAGTTTTATTCGTAATTTTTTATTAAATTGTTATGGGAGGTGCCTAGCCCCCGATTTGTAGCCCGCCTTTTTTCTCCTAATGTGTATATGGATGTGAAAGTTGTTCTTGTAATATTTTAGAATTCTAGTTATATAGATTACTAGCTATACCCAGTGTGCTTTGCTACACTAAAAGCAAAAAAAAAAACCACTTACACATGGGAGAAGCAACGCAAATTATTCCAAGTTCGCCAACTTTTCCGAACGCTAATAAGGATTTTAATGTAAGCTATGGAAAATGTAAATAATATTGTATTGTATTTAATTCATATAGGAGGGGCCAATCCCCCCATTGAAAGTCTGCCCATTTTTCTCTAAATGTTCACATGAATGTCAAAGTTCTTTATGTAAAATTTGAAGATTCTAGCTTCTACAGCATCTAAGATATACAATTTTTTCTATATAATTCATATGGGGGTTCCAAGCCACCCCCTGATGAAAGTCCGGTTTTTCCCCAAAAATGTTCAGATGAATATGAAAGTCCTTTTTCCAAAATTTTACAAATCTTAGATAAAATATTTTGTTGTATTTAATTCATATGGGAGGTGCCACTCCCCTCATTAGTAGTCCGCCAATTTATTACCCAAAATATTTACATGGATGCTAAAGTTCTTCGTGCAAAATTTGAAGCTTTTAACTCTAATAGTTTCCAAGATAAACGAATTTGTGTATTTAATTAATATGGGAGGTGCCACACCCACTGCTGCTAGTCCGCCCACTTTTTATCCTAACTAATCATATTGAGACTTACGTGGCTCCGACCAAATTTGAGGGCTCTAACTGTTACATTTTTCGAGATATACTGATTTAATATTTTCTTAATATGGAAGGTGCCACGCCCACTATAGTTATTCCGCCCATTTTGTCCAAAAATATTCTTATGAATGTCAAAGCCGTCCGTGCAAAATTTGAGGACTCTAATTGTACCTGGTACCAAGATATATGACTTTTAATAGTTATTTAATAAGTAGGCGTGGCACCTCGCCTACTTGAAATTTTTAAAATAAAAAGTAGCCTATAGTTTCTTCCAGATATAGAGCAATGTACTGTTAAAATTTCAAGAAAATCGGTCCAGCCGTTTAGCCGTCTGTAGACTTCAGACAAACAAATAAACACACATTCATTTTTATATATATATATATATATATATATATATATATATATATATATATATATATATATATATATATATATATATATATATATATATATATATATATATATATATATATATTTTTTTTTTTTTTTTTTTTCATTTTACTTATTATTTATTGAATCTTTCTTACATAGAAATTTACAATAAGTATTGAAATCTTAACCTAAACTATAACTAACGTCGTTATTGCCACTGCAATTTCAACAAAAGTTCTCGATAATTTGATTATCTGGCAAAATCCAATGTTTCCGTTCTTCTCAGTCGTCTATGACCCTCAAATGACAGCAACTCCCTGGCAAGGGGATTTGGGTGATCCATTAGTTTCGACAGGTAGGTTAAACAAGAGAGTTTGATCTCCTCGCGTATTATGGGGACATTGAGATCCCTATGAATATTACTATTGCGAATGTACCACGGGGCACCTGTTATTGACCTTAACAGTGCTGACTGCTTTCTTTGTAATTTTTCAACATTAGATGAGGAGGCTGTTCCCCACAGTTGAATGCCGTATAGCCATATCGGTTTTATAACTGTTTTGTACAAAAGCACTTTGTACTCCAAGTCTAGAGCAGACCGTGGTCCAATTAGCCAGTACAATTGAGCTGACTTTAATTTTATTTGTGTAACCTTGGCTTCAATGTGGTGAGTCCATGTTAAGCGGCGATCAAGGTGGATACCAAGATATCTCACATGGCTTTGTTCAGGAATTTTTATATTGTTTATCTGCACGGGAGGACAATTTTCCCTTCTTAAAGTAAATGTAACGTGAGTACATTTTGTAGCATTGACTTTTATTTTCCATTTGTCCAGCCATTTTTCCAATTCGCCGATGTGAAACTGGAGTTGTTCAGAAGCTATTGAAGGGTTTGCATGCATGCTTACAAAAGCGGTATCATCCGCAAATGTAGATGTGTGAGTCAGTGCGCTCGTTGGCATATCTGCAGTATATAAAATATATAGGAGCGGACCTAGAATACTCCCCTGGGGTACTCCAGCAGATATTTTTCGACGTGAAGAGATCACATCTTTAGATCTGATTTGAAAAGATCTTTCATATATGTAATTTTTAAGCAGTTTGTGAACATTCGCAGGTAGTAATGTGATAATTTTGTGTATTAGTCCATCGTGCCAGACTTTATCAAAAGCTTGAGAAATATCTATGAATAATGCAGAGCAATATTGCTTGCTCTCGAAGGCCTTCCGAATAAGAGTTGTTATTCGATGTACCTGTTCGATAGTGCTGTGCTTTCTTCTGAAACCAAACTGATGGCCAGGAATAATGCGATTATCGTTAAAGTGTACTAAAAGGCTTTCAAGCAATAACTTTTCAAAAAGTTTTGAGAATAAAGACAACAGGCTAATGGGACGGTATGATGTCACTTGAGTGACATCTTTCCCCGGTTTTGGTATCATAACAATCTCGGATACTTTCCATGAGTTAGGGAAGTATCCAATACGTAGCATCGAGTTAAAGATGAACAAAATAATTCTCAGTGCTGAATTGGGCAGGTTACTTATCATCGTGGTAGTAATTTTATCTATACCAGGTGATTTTCCTGCCTTTATATACCTGCCATATATATATATATATATATGGCAGGTGTGGTACCCTATTGAAAGTACGCCCATTTTTGACTTAAATATTCATTAAAAATTGAGGTCTCTAAGTGTTATATTTTCTCAGATATCCTAATTAAAAATTTTCATTATATGGGAGTTACCACGCTTACTGAACCTAGAGCAACCATTTTGTCCCCAAATTGTCATATGGATGTCATAGTAGTCCACAAAAGAATTTTAAGTGTTCCCATTGCTAGGATATGCCATTTTTAATACTCATTTTGTATGTGGGTGTGACTTCTCCCCTACTTAAATTTTCGAGTAGACTAGAGCTCCAAAATAGACTTTAAAGAATCGGCTCATATATAAGATTTGTATTCCATTTTAGGTCAGATATTAGATAGTAAGAAGATCAAATGTCGATTCAAAAAGCCGAGACACTTGAAAGATTCTTTTGACACTTGAAATATGTGTGTAGTTCAGGTTTTTTTCGAAACCGAAAGCAATTAGTTTTGATAAAAGTGTAACATGTCACAATCTTCCACCATTTTTCTGATAGGAAGGCTAGTAGGTCTCCCGTAGAACGACAGCAACGAAAGCCATACTGGCGATCGTTAAGTAAATTTTTGGACTGTAAATACTTGACAAGATGCTAATTTACTTTCCACAATTTTCTCCGAAAAAATCGAGGTCTCTAAGTGATATATTTTCTTAGATATTCTATTACAAAACATCTTTTATATGGGAGTCACTGTAGGGCACCCATTTTGTCCCCAAATGGTTATATGCATGTCATAGCGTTTAAAATTTGTTGGTATGTGTTCTTAAATAAACATTCTTAAACTTTCATATTCTATTCATCTTTTTAAATACTCCATAACATTTCACCTTAGAAACTAAAACAAATTAAACTAAGTACCCAAAAATCAGTTACAACTATAATTAACGAAAAACCAAATAAAGTTGTTGTACATATTATACTAATTGACATAAAGTTCATAAAAGTGTTAACAAAAAAAAAGTGAGAAGAAGAATTGTAGTACGTACAAGGTGGTTTACAATAAAAACGGAACTTTTAAACTTCATTTTCGAAACTAAAACAAGAATTTTTGAAATAAAAAGAAAAAACATTTCTTTTAACCCTTCATTGTCAATGACACACATGTCAGTTTGTTGTTGATATTTTTTTTCTGTTCTTCTACTTTTCATTTTATTATTATTATTTTTTTGTTGCTTATTTTCGTTTAAATTAGTTGTTGTTGTTGTGTTGATGTCGGCTGCCAATGTGTGTTTGACATAACAGAATGTTAAAGAATTATTTCTTGTTCAGTGATTTTTGACTTTTACTCAAGACAGAGAAAAAGGTATTTAGTCAGAGAAGTGGAAAATATTGTATTGAAGGTCATAAGTGTTGAAAGTACAAGTAATAAGAATATTGTATTATATACAACAACACTAGCTCTATGTATTCTCTCATCAACTGGGGGAAAATATAATGAAAGTGAATGACAAGATTTTTGTCATTTGAATGGTGTACTCGTGCAATGAAATTTATAATGAATAGCTTTCTTAATTTATATAAGTCATACTTAATTAAATCGGAATCTATACTTTATTTTTATTTTATAAACAAATTTATTAACCTGGCATAAAGTAATAAACATTAGTCACTGACTATGACTAATTAAAAGGCGTTATCACAACAATTGGATCTTTGCTACGGAAAGACCCGAATCATAATTGACCAACGAGGAAGGGAAGATGGCTCAGCTGCAGTTGAACTGCTACAATAATAACAACTTATTAAAAACCATTCAGTATATTTTTGTAGATATTCTGTTTTCAAAAAGAAAGCGGTTTCTCTATAACCAGAATATTTGCCTATATTCTATAGGACAATATCAAGCTTTAGTGCGATGGAAAGAAAACGACTAGATATGGAAAGAAAAAGAAGTGACATTAGTACTAAAGTATAAAGGGACGTGGCCTGTAGGTAAGGGCGCTAGTTCCTATAATAGGTAGGCGCTAGGCTCTCATTTGTTAGAGTGGTTAATGTTAATATTAAAATAGATTTTTAAAGCTACTGATATTAATACGAGACTTATAGGCTTTAGAGTGATATCGGTTGAAGGCCTTTTGTGGGGTCTCAAGTGAGTTATATAACAGTCTAACAGACTGTTTGGTATTGAAAATAAGCAAACTCGGTCCACAACGTAAAAAGTTATCAGTAAAAATTTGAGACAACCTCGATACCACCAAAGGTAATTCAGATACCACAAAAGATAATTCGATAGATTTTTTCACACATTAGTTTTTTCGCCCAGGGATGTATTCTGTTTAAAATTAGAGCAATCGATCCAAAATTTTCCATAGCACCCATATAAAGCTACACTCAGAAAAGTTTTACATTTACTGATTGTAGTTTATTCAAAAAGTTTTCGTTAAAGTTAAAAATTAATGAAAAATCAGTTATTTTATGGACAAAAATCTTGTTTAACCTTTTTGGTATGTTGTTCAAAAAACAACCTACAGAAAAAACGTTTTTTTCTGTATAGTTAATATTATGAGTTATTTTTTAGTTTATAAAAAATATTTTCGGTAAAAATATTTGTTTAATTGTAAAAAGTTTTAAATGCCAAAAAAAAATAAATTAAAAAAACAAAATAAATAAAATACAATTTGATATATTGTAAAAATATTTATATAATTTAGACCATCAATAGTGATAAATTAGTGTATCGTTTCTTGTAGTTCCGCCAATTTATGTGAACTTTATAATTACATGCAGTCTAAAACGACCGAAAAAGGTAAGATACATACATACATACTTTCTACATTGATTATGTTTTTTAGTTTATTTTTTTCTCATATAAAGGAAGAAAGTATCGTCGGCCAAGAACTTGAGATTTTATTTAGAGAATAATATTAAGTCCCAGAATATAGTGATTAACTCGTAAGTTCACACTTATAACACATTTGACTAGATCCATTTTATAAAATAGTTATTTTTTATCTTAGGCAATTCCCTCTCTTTGTTGAAATAATAAAACGTTTAACGGCCGAGAACTTGTTGATAAAAGGAAGGTATGATTTTTATCTTATTCTTACGCCAATTTCATTGTCTCACGATTTTCTGAACAAATAATATGCAAAATATAAAAACTTGTAATTATTGTTGTTTTACAGGTAATATTCACCTCTTAATAATGTCCAAATGCTTTGTTTGCAAAACTTTTTTTAGTTCTTATAGAGAATTTTTTAGTCATTTTAAGTTTCATTACATATCTGACTCCAGTAATTTTATGTGCTTAGAATGTAATAAAGTGTTTCCTCAATTGATTCATATAGGAAGCATTTAAAACGATTTCATTTTCATAAGGATCTATTTAATACTGAAGGTAATACTTTGCCATCATCATTTTGTGCCAATAAAGTAGGAAACTTAAATATTGATTCGGAGAATAAGGCAGATATTGAAGAAGTAAGAGGAAAGGTCGAAAAAAATTATTTGAATCAACTTAAAGACTCTGCACTAAAATTTGTTTTATCTCTTTTTTCAAAAAACAATATCAATAGAAAAGATGCTTTTGATATAATAGGTTTTGTGAAAAAATTCGTAATTGATGAAATTGTTACCATAATAAAAACAAATATATTAGAATTTATTGATGTTAAAAATCAGATTACTTTACTAGACTTATTATTTAACATATTTAATATGTTTAGGGATACCAATACTGAATTTAAATTACAAAACTCTTTAAAATCTTTTAATTTATTATTGCCTGTAGATGAAACCATATATTCAAGTGAAATTCAACCACACCACAGTAATGGTGAAATTTGTCTCAGCAACATAACAAAAAAGGGAATAGTATTTCCAATTGATTTTTATATAGAGCAGTTTTTCAAGAATAATAATTTAATCAAACAAAATTTAAAAACAATTGAGAAATTACTTGCTGAAGATAAATTAAACAATTTCGTACAGGGTGACATATGGCGAAAAAAGTTAAAAAAAATTCCCTAAAGATCAAAAAGTTATTCCATATTTTCAATTTAAATTATAATATAAAATGTATCAACTTTTGGTTATTTATACAAAAAATTTTATTTCAAATTGATTTTAAAAATGATGTTGTAGGAAATAATTTTAAAGCAATAAGTGCATTTTTTAAAGCACATAACAACTTTTAAATTAAATGAAATGTATGAATATAATTCTAAGAAATTTTAATTGACTAAAGATATGTAGTATGTACATATTTACGCTATTACCATTATAATTTAAATTTTCAATTTAGTATTAATCATTTCTTAATAACATTATTTTAACTTATATGTATCTTTAACTTATATGTAAAAATCTTCAATAAAAATAACTGAAAAAAATCTTCAGTAACAATAACTGAAAAAACAGTAGATTTTAATAATTTTGTAGGTAAAAAATGGTCAGTAAAAATAACTGAAAAAACAGTAATTTCTAATGTTTTTGTAGGTAAAAAATTGTCAGTAAAAATTACTGAAAAAACAGTTGTTTTAAATATTTTTGTAGGTAAAATTTTGTCAGTTAAAATTACTGAAAAAACATTATTTTCTACTGTTTCGTACTTTATTTTTTGTTAGTTAAAATAAATGAAAAAATCATTCATTTTTACGTAATTTGCTAGTTAAAAAAACAACATTAAAAAACAATTAAAAAACTCCTTTGTTTTAAATGAAAAGTTTGTAGTCCGTTTTTTAAATAAAATTTCAATTGTTTATAATGAATTTTTAGTTGAATTTACCTACATAATATTTTGAGTGTACATATTCACGGAAATATTTGATTAGGACCAGCACTCAAGGTTTTTAAAACTAGGTTATGGGAGTGAGGATAGAGGGAGTAGTGTTTGTTGACATTCAATTTATACTTATTTACATTGCAGGTGACAGAAAAGACTCCTGGGGGGAAGTTTGTTCCACATACGGACAGTACTAAAGAATGAATTCTCCCCTGCCAATCGACCACATATTTTCGATATGTTCTTGATAAAAGACTTGTGTTACACAAAATAAGAGGGGTTTCGGGATCAAGTTCCCTAATTTCATAAGAACACATTTCATTCTATTATCGATAGAACAGTGAAACAAACCCACATTGCGACGGTGCTCCAATGAGTAAATAGAGTCCTGTACGCGTTCGAGTAGCCTCAAAATAGACTTCGAAACACCTACCCACACATGTTCGTTTTATTCCATTTAGGTCGGATATTAGATAGTAAGAAGATCAGATGGAGTGCAGTATGTCTTACACGGATTTAAAAAAACCGAGACACTTGAATGCTTCTTTCGACACTTGAAATATGTGTGTAGTCCATCGAACAGAGAAGTTTTTAGCGACACTGAAAGCAATTAGTTTTGATAAAAGTTTACCATGCCACACTCTATCGGAGATATCTGGAGCCACCACTTTACTGTTGCCGAAATGGCAAATAGAATTGCACTTAGTTTGGTAAAAGTGTATCACATGCCACACTCTATCGTAGATATCTAGAGCCACCACTTTACTGTTGCCGAAATAGTGAATAGAATTGAACCATTTTTCCGATAGGAAGGCTAGTAGGTCTCCCGTAGGACGACCGCTACAAATGTCATACTGGCGATCGTTAATTAAATTTTTGGACTCTAAATACTTGACAAGATGCTAATTTACCATACTTTCCATAATTTTGGAAAGTGCAGAACAAATTGCAATTGGGCGATAACTTTCACTGTTGTTAGCCTCTGCTTTTTTGGATATTGGCGTTCGATTAACAATCTGAAAATCTGGCCAAGGAGACTTATTGATATTGAGATTCGCTAAAACCCTTTTAACTGCACGAGTTTGGAAGAATATGTTTGGCATAGTTACTGATACTCTTTACAATTTTTGACAGTGGTTGCTTTCCAGTAAGCAAGAGTTACTTGCGAATAATTCAGCTAAAAGGTTAGCATTATCTGTGAATGATTGACCACTTTTTATAAGAGTCGAAATTGACGAACTAGCATTATGCTTTAGTCTTTTAACGAATGCCCCTGGGGCATTTTTCACATCTTAGTACTTTCGCACACGAAGATCTGGCCTTTTTTGTTGTTACGTCAAATTCTGAATACTTGGTCTATGGATCTGATTGCAATTTTGCACTTCTGGTTAAACCAAGACTTTTGACTTTTGACGGTTTTTTTTCATCGGAATGAAACTTTTCATTCCCGGCATTGACATTATTGTCTAGGAAACAAATTTCCCAATAAAAATTGTTGAGCTTAGCCCAACAAGCCTTTTCGTATACGAAGGTTTTGTTTAAGTATAAATCACTCTGTGAAATGTTTTCCCAGATCGGATCATAGCATCCATAGTTTCCATCTAAGGTCCACTTCAGAAAATCACTTAAACGCACATATCTCATTATCAACTAAAGATAGTAGGATAAAATGTGTCTAGTGTATGTTTTGTTTATATATAAAATCAAAATCTTAAAGAATCTATTCCTCTAACAACTCTGCCTGATAATATTGCTTGGCTATATGAAGAAGAAAAAATTGTGAATAATTTTCACTACCAACAAACTTGAAACTTTTTATTTTTCCTTCAAAATAAAACAGAAACAATTTTATGAAAACTAGTATAATGCTATTTTCGTTGTATTTTTTGGAAATACATAGTAGTAGTTTTTTGATAAATGTTATTTTGTTCTACATAAATTTCTATTGTTTAACTTTTTTTTGCAATATATACTACTTTTAACATTTTTAACACTATAAACTTTTTTTAATTGCTTAAAAAAATTAGGTTACAATTAAATGTCGAAAGTGGATGGATAAGTTTAGATGGGTGTTGGTGTTGTTGATGAGTAAAATAATTTTCTTTGGAATTGATAATTAAAACTATTTAATGGAATAAAGTAGGTATAACATATACTATGTACAATGTACATAGTTGTGTTTTTAGGAAAGGTAATTTAATTTACATATTTTGATAATAGTTTTGGGAGAATTTTGAAAAAATAGGACTGAATTTAAGCCTGGGCAGAGAGTGTATACGTGTATACGTGTGCAGAAACAAAAGAGCTCACAATAAAGCTATTTTCCGATATCTGATCCAGAGGTATTGGTGGTTATGCTAAGATTTGAACTGTGTTATTATACTTACAAACAGGAATATATATTTAATAAAGGTATACGTACCTAGAAAAGAGAAAAATAAAATCAATTAATATTTGGAAAAATCTTGAAGAAATCTCAAAATCTTAAACAATATCATCTTAATAGAATATGGAAAATCTTATTTAGATAAAAAATAACATATTTTATATAAAAAATATCAAAAATAATTTTTTGACAGTGAATACACCTTCAATATCCTTAATACAAACAAGTAATTAATAAACACTTTGACACCCACTTAATATAAACACATCGTAAATCTCTCAAATAACAACCTGGCAATTCCTGCTCTCCTGCTCCAGGCAACAAATTATCCAAATATGTATGTACAACATCAACATACGTTGCTATGGCGTTAAATTATTAGCTCGATAGAGTGCAAAACATAAGTTAACATTAAAAGCCAATATCAACATATTGTGGTTAAACAAAAATTTTACGAAATGTGTAGTAAAAATTAATAATAACAAATAACATATTTTCAACATAGATAAAATCCATCAGATATGCATATGAATTTATACTCTACACATGTTTGTATTTGTTTACATAGATTGAGAGTAAACATTATAAAATTCAAATAAATTATATTTTATGTTCGACTTTATTCGTGCAAAATATCTAAAAAGCGAAATTACATATTTTCATTTTCAAATATTTTTGTTAAAAAAATCAAACAAGTAGCAAATCATCATATAATCAAACTATAATGCACTATGGGTTCAAAGTTTTAATTTTCCGAATAAAATTTTTAATTTCTTTAATCATCATACAAAAATGATCTTAACTGAAAGAATAACTACCGGTTAGGATAAGGGGTCAAAATAATTCTAAACCCTCCGGGTTATTGTCAACAGATCAGGAAACACTGAGTAGGAATTCTATGATGGTTAAGTCTTCCCACTTCCTACATTGGTCTTACTATAGATTTATCTACAGTGTTGACTAGTCCTGGCTAGACTAGTCTTGATCAGTGTAAAGTCTTGGCTATAGATCAGTCTATGGTCTTGAATATATGTACTTCAGTCTATATTCAGTCTATATATTTTGGGAACCAGTTCTTTAAATTTAGCATACTAGATCAGCCTATAGTCTTGACTATAGATCAGTCTATAGTCTTGACTATAGATCAGTCTATAGTCTTGACTATAGATCAGTCTATAGTCTTGACTATAGATCAGTCTATAGTCTTGACTATAGATCAGTCTATAGTCTTGACTATAGATCAGTCTATAGTCTTGACTATAGATCAGTCTATAGTCTTGACTATAGATCAGTCTATAGTCTTGACTATAGATCAGTCTATAGTCTTGACTATAGATCAGTCTATAGTCTTGACTATAGATCAGTATATAGTCTTGACTATAGATCAGTCTATAGTCTTAACTATAGATCAGTCTATAGTCTTGACTACAGATCAGTCTATAGTCTCGACTATAGATCAGTCTATAGTCTCGACTATAGATCAGTCTATAGTCTTGACTATAGATCAGTCTATAGTCTTGACTATAGATCAGTCTATAGTCTTGACTATAGATCAGTCTATAGTCTTGACCATAAATCAGTATATAGTCCTAACTATAGATCAGTATATAGTCTTAACTATAGATCAGTCTATAGTCTTAACTATAGATCAGTCTATAGTCTTGACTATAAATCAGTATATAGTCTTAACTATAGATCAGTCTATAGTCTTGACTATAGATCAGTCTATAGTCTTAACTATAGATCAGTTTATAGTCTTGACTATAGATCAGTCTATAGTCTTAACTACATATATGTGTATATCAATCTATAGTCCTAAGTATAGATCAGTCTACAGACTCGACTATAGATCAGTCCATAGTCTTAAATATATCTACATCAGTCTATTTCGTCTATATATTGTGGTAAACAGTTCTTTAAATTTAACATACTCTTTTACAAGAACCACAGTGTACACATTATAAACAAAAACAAACTATGCAGCAGAACAAATTAAACAACCCGACAGACATATGTACATACAACCACCAACAGTGATGAAAATCTAATCATTGTGATGTGGCAAAAGAATCAGTTGTTAACTAAGTACTTTTTTGGTTTGACAAGTGTAAAAGAACAACGTTAAATCGCCAAGAACAATAACGGTGTCGTGCCAAACACAATGACTCAATTCTTTTGTTCAAATACTCTATCATCTAGAGTTAAAAGGATAAAGTTTAAATTTGTTCTACAGCCATACATGGTTCTCCTTCTCCTTGTTCTTTTTTCACTTTTCTGCTAGAACATCTTCAATTCAAATGCCAAAAATTCAATTACAGGTAACATGTGTGTAACTCAAAAGTTCATTTATTATACATAGAAAACAACAACAAAAACACACATATGGTAAGAATGAAGGTGACTTTAGAATAGTAAGAGCCAAGAAGGATATAGAAACGAAAAATTGAAATAAAAACAAAAACTCACATTTGAACATGAAAAGAAAAATGAAAGTCAGAGTTGTCTTCGTTGAGAATTTGAAATTTGTATGAAAATAAACAGGAGCAACAGCAATGTTAGCAAGTAAAATAACGTAAAGTAATATTGTGAAGTGAATCAAATTTCTTTTTACTTGACTGCATATACAGCAATACAACAACAACAAAAACATTATTTTAAACAAAAGTGTATAACAAACTTTTGTTAGCAAAGAACAACAATATTTCAAAATCACACATAAACTTTATGTTTTTAGTTACATTTCGGGTTTTAATAGATTTTATGACAAGGATGTTAAATAAAAGGTACTTAGTAGGATTTGAATTTATCGAAAATTTTCTATAAAAAGAAAATTTCTGGAAAATTTTCTATAAAGGAAAATTTCTGGAAAATTTTCTATAAAGGAAAATTTCTGGAAAATTTTCTATAAAAATAAAATTTCTGGAAAATTTTCTATAAAAATAAAATTTCTGGAAAATTTTCTATAAAAAGAAAATTTCTGGAAAATTTTCTATAAAAAGAAAATTTCTGAAAAATTTTCTATAAAAATAAAATTTTTGGAAAATTCTCTACAAAAGAAAAATTCTGGAAAATTTTCTATAAAAAGAAAAATTCTGGAAAATTTTCTAATAAAAAGAAAATTTCTGGAAAATTTTCTATAAAAAGAAAATTTCTGGAAAATTTTCTATAAAAGGAAGATTTTTGGAAAATTTTCTATAAAAAGAAAATTTCTGGAAAATTTTCTATAAAAAGAAAATTTCTGGAAAATTTTCTATAAAAAGAAAATTTCTGGAAAATTATCTATAAAAAGAAAATTTCTGGAAAATTATCTATAAAAAGAAAATTTCTGGAAAATTTTCTATAAAAAGAAAATTTCTGGAAAATTTTCTATAAAAAGAAAATTTCTGGAAAATTATCTATAAAAAGAAAATTTCTGGAAAATTATCTATAAAAAGAAAATTTATGGAAAATTTTCTATAAAAAGAAAATTTCTGGAAAATTATCTATAAAAAGAAAATTTCTGGAAAATTATCTATAAAAAGAAAATTTCTGGAAAATTTTCTATAAAAAGAAAATTTCTGGAAAATTTTCTATAAAAAGAAAATTTCTGGAAAATTTTCTATAAAAAGAAAATTTCTGGAAAATTTTCTATAAAAATAAAATTTTTGAAAATTCTCTATAAAAAGAAAAATTCTGGAAAATTTTCTATAAAAAGAAAATTTCTGGAAAATTTTCTATAAAAAGAAATTTTCTGGAAAAAATTCTATAAAAAGAAAATTTCTGGAAAATTATCTATAAAAAGAAAATTTCTGGAAAATTATCTATAAAAAGAAAATTTCTGGAAAATTATCTATAAAAAGAAAATTTATGGAAAATTTTCTATAAAAAGAAAATTTCTGGAAATTTTTCTATAAAAGGAAAATTTCTGGAAATTTTTCTATAAAAAAAATTTTCTAGAAAAATTTCTATAAAAGGAAAATTTATGGAATATTTTATATAAAAAGAAAATTTATGGACAATTTGCTATAAAAAGAAATAAATAACTTTATTGAACATTTTCTCTGAAGAGTAAATTTTTCAATAAAAAGGAATTTATAGAAAATTTTCTATAAGAAGAAAATTAATCGAAAATTTTCTAGAATAATAAAAAATATTACGAAACAAATACATAATTTTATTTATTAGACATTTATAAACATTAGGGTGATCGACTCGATTTTTCAACCGGTTTTAAAACCGGTTTTTTCTGCTTTACCAGTGTCGGTTTTTTCTTAATGTTGATTTTTCGAATATCGAATAACCCGGTTTTTTCACTTTTTAAAACCCGGTTTCGAATTCTTTTATTTGCTTTGTGTTCAAAGATTATTTAAATGAAATTTTTAAGTAAATAATAATACAGCCCGTCTAAATTTTAAAAATATTCGAGTCGAGGAACTAGAGTATATTTTTCTACAGCTCTTTTGGTTAAACTTTTTTGATTTTCCTAATTAATTAAAAATTATTTGTAAAATGCATAACTGTTTGATAAAATTTACCAATCTTAAGATTATATTCCAATTACAATAATTAATTTACGGCTGAAATTTTATGGATGTGTTGGAATGCCTATGCAAATCTCCTAAACAGGGCTTTTAAAATAAGCTAGGATTACATGTTTAACAGAAGTGTCCCACTTTTTTCCTAATTTTTTAATATTAAAGAAATAATGTAAATCAGACGACTAGATCTAAAGTTATAATCTTTTAAACTGTTAAAAATCATTTCGGGCCATGTTTTATTAATCAAATTTAAACATAAATATTAAGTTTTTCAAATTAAAATATATTTTTTTTAATTGTAATGAAAAACCGGTTAACCGGTTTTTTCTGAATTTGAAAAATATCAACCGGTTTTTTTTAAATGTCAACTATTCGAACTATTCGAAAACCGGTTTTTGGAAAATGTCGAATAATCGATCACCCTAATAAACATATGCTTCAAATACCCAATTTACAGTTGCGATGACCTTATAAAATCCATAAACTGTTTTAATTGAAACACACATTCAACATTTTAATAGCTAATAAATTTCCTTCACCATCGATAAATATTTCTTTCACAATTAAAGAAAAAACCTAATTTGTGAAAACAAAAGGTTTTCGTTGTAACGAAAAGTAATCTAATTTTTTTTATATAATTTAATATTTAATAGATAAATCATGTAAAAGTGTGACCAAATTTATCACTAGATTTATAAACACAAATATACATACATGTGAATACTATATAGACAATATTAATTTAAAACGATTGTACAAATGTGTCCTCAAACAACAAAAGTTTGTGTGTGAACAGTATATCAAATAATTACAAGTACACTTTGCAAAATATATAAAAAGCTAAGACAAATATTTGTCATGACTTCATAATTATTTCATCGACTGTATGCGTAGTTTATTCATATATGAGTGGGATATTCATGCATTTTGGTCTTTAAATTTTTTTTGTTATATTTTTTCCTTCGTTTGATACACATGGCACATGGATGGATGACTAATGCGTGTTGTGGTTGAGTTTTTCTTTCATTCTACAATACAAGTTGAAAAATATTCTATATATTTACGCTCGCATTAAGAATTGTTGTAGTATTTTTTTAATTTGGTTGAACAAAAAAAAAATACAAAAACAAATTAAATGAAGTCAAATAAAAACAACAAACCAACCAACCATCCAACTATATTGAAATAAATACAAATCTATGGCAAACAGAAAAAAAAACGCAATCTAAAAAAAGATTTTCAATAAAAACAACGTCATCAACAGTACACTACAAACAGCGACAATTTAACACAAACGTGGCTACAAATGCAGCGACAACGTCAAAGACGATATTATTATTTCACTTAACAGCAGCTTTATCAGCAAATTCTGTCAACCAACCAGACCACTGTGCTAGTATGTAGTGGTATATCATTTAATAGTCGTAGCAAATGTGCATGACTCCTATGTGACATATATTTTTTATTTTTATTCTACAAATATATAAACTTAATAATTCATTTAAATACATTAGTATTATAATTATTTATTTGTTATTTAGTTTAAGTGTCGACGCCATTTACGTTTTTGACTAAAACAGACATGGAAAATATAGTACTTAAGTATTTTTTTAGTCTATATCTATAGTCTAGTCTATAGTCTAGTCTATAGTCTAGTCTATTAGTCTAGTCTATAGTCTAGTCTATAGGTCTAGTCTATAGGTCTAGTCTAGTTAGTGCTAAGTCTAGTCTAGCTCGTCTATAGTCTAGGTCTATAGTCTAGTCTTCTAGTCTAGTCTATCGTCTAGTCTATAGTCTAGTCTATAGTCTAGTCTATAGTCTAGTCTATTAGTCTAGTCTATAGTCTAGTTATAGTCTAGTCTATAGTCTAGGTCTTATTCTAGTCTAGTCTATAGTTAGGTCTATAGTCTAGTCTATCGTCTAGTCTATAGTCTAGTCTATAGTCTAGTCTATTAGTCTAGTCTATAGTCTAGTCTATAGGTTAGTCTATAGTCTAGTCTATAGTCTAGGTCTATAGTCTAGTCTATAGTCTATTAGTCTATAGTCTAGGTCTATAGTCTTAGTCTATAGTCTAGTCTATAGTCTAGTCTATAGTCTAGTCTATAGTCTAGTCTATAGGTCTAAGCTCTATAGTCTAGTCTATAGTCTAGCTATAGTCTAGTCTTAGTCTAGTCTATAGTCTAGTCTATAGTCTAGTCTATAGTCTAGTCTATAGTCTAGTCTATAGTCTAGTCTATAGTCTAGTCTATAGTCTAGTCTATAGTCTAGTCTATAGTCTAGTCTATAGTCTAGTCTATAGTCTAGTCTATAGTCTAGTCTATAGTCTAGTCTATAGTCTAGTCTATAGTCTAGTCTATAGTCTAGTCTATAGTCTAGTCTATAGTCTAGTCTATAGTCTAGTCTATAGTCTAGTCTATAGTCTAGTCTATAGTCTAGTCTATAGTCTAGTCTATAGTCTAGTCTATAGTCTAGTCTATAGTCTAGTCTATAGTCTAGTCTATAGTCTAGTCTATAGTCTAGTCTATAGTCTAGTCTATAGTCTAGTCTATAGTCTAGTCTATAGTCTAGTCTATAGTCTAGTCTATAGTCTAGTCTATAGTCTAGTCTATAGTCTAGTCTATAGTCTAGTCTATAGTCTAGTCTATAGTCTAGTCTATAGTCTAGTCTATAGTCTATAGTCTAGTCTAGTCTAGTCTATAGTCTAGTCTATAGTCTAGTCTATAGTAGTCTACAGTCTACTATAGACTAGTCTAGTGGAAATTTAGTTATAAGTTAGCACTATTTCAAAATTTCTATTATCCATGCCTGGTTTCAAATAAAAAAATACAAAATGGATAATTTTTCATGTTTTTGTTTTTTTTGTTCATATATTGAGGCTTAAGTTTTTAATATAGAACAAATTATGAACCTGTCGAGTGGGTGCATTAGTTTTTGTTGCTAATGCTGTTATTGTAGTAGTAATTATCAATTTATTATTTATTTATAATTAAAAAAGGAAACGAAACTATTTATATTATTAATATTTTAATACTCATACATTAACATATTGTGTGTATGTATGTTATACTAGGAATTACAAGTTGTTAAGATTGCTGATAATTTGTTATATTAAGTTCAGGGAAAAAGTCAATTCTTTATAAACGTAAATAAACATATTTTGATATACGTTTTCTGATATAAAAAATCAAAAAAATTATAAATTGTTATACCAATGATAAGTTTTGGCTAAAAAGGTATGTTTAAGTTTTTTCTGATACACGAGATATTACACTTTTATCAAAATTAATTATTTTTGATAGTGCGTTCTGCCCTTGCATATTCCTAAATCACCAAAGCTTGCCATGTCAGTTTACACGATGACTCCTCGCATGTGATTATTGATCATTGAACGGATTAGATCTTACATCCTTGATTTCATAGTGTCCACCTATCTCATAGTGTTGTGGAGGTCAGGTCAAACCGAACAAGTATTTAAATAAAGAAGACAACGTGCGAGTTGGTACCTCTTCTAAATTTGAAAGATGAAACATAAAAAAACACCTTTTAGATCCTACAATATGAAGGGAATTGGACAGGACAATTTCGAGATTGAACAAGAGAGCATGAATTTGGTCTATAGTCTTGTCAACATTGAAGTCTATAGCAGGATGCACTACTCTATGTAGTCTAAAGTGTAGAACACTGATTATGTTTCTCTGTTCTATTGCATTGAATCTATAATAAATCCATTCAAAGTCAGTTGGTCGATTTAATACCGTGTAGCAATAATCTAACACGTGCGCTTGGTGGACCCTTTATTTGACAACTATTAACAGCTGTGAGGAACATTTCATAAAGGTCCACTGAAACATTCAGAACCCTTAGCGGATAATGAGAATTATATTTGTATGACATCAGGTGTTAGATTGTTATCAACAGTAATTAATGTTTTGCGTTATTTTGTATTTTTCTTAAATATAAACACATGTTATTTAATATGAAGGTAGGTTTGAAATTTGTACGTATTTATAATTATATACTCTAGTTTACATACCCTAAACCATTCGGAAATGTGGAGGGTACATTATTTTAATATTCAAATGTGTAAATTCAAAGCAATTGATCTGGCTGATATAGAAAATACTATTTCAATCTATTTTCAGTCTTGATTTATTATTAGACTAGAAAAATATAATTTGTGTAGACATTCTGACATACATTTGTATCACAAGTACACTTATAATGAACATACATACATATGAACATCTGTATGTATGTGGTATCATAGATTTTGTGGTTTAAACATCTAATTACATTCGATACAAAGTTAATTAAATATACTTGTTCTAGTTAGAACTTATATGCATGTAACAATGTATGTTTTGCTTAGACCATGCAGTTCTTGTTAAATTCTTTAATATAATCCAAATATGACTCGACATGGAACACATTAATGTAAAGGGCAAATACTACTTTTTACTAAAATGAAGATAATGAATGACCTTTCTTACGTCACGTTTCCAACAGGCGAACTTATCACACAGTGACATTACCAAACAATGACGTTGTTCTCTTTGTCAATTACACAATTACTGCCTTTAACACTGCAGGGCAACTTGAGTTTAAAAGTAGATTTTAAAATCAAAATTATCCATCCGTCTGTCCTTATTTATTTAACTGCAGGAAATACGCTAAAGCGTAACTAAACAAAATTAAAAAATTCTTATCTGATGCAAAGGAAAATATCTATAAAAATGGGGGAAATTTTCTTAACAAAAATTGAATTATATTTTAATTAAAGATATTGTTAAAAAACTTTAAGAACAAAATTTATTCCATAATAATATTAGTTTATCAAACAAAATCTCATTTATTTCAACATAATTGACAAGAAAAATTATTTTCTTATTTTGAACGAAACAAACGATTTTAGATGCTGCTTAAATTTGGCTGTCATTCATATATGATATTTTAAGAAAACCAATTTAAGGATTTAGCATGTTGTTTCTTTTTTGGTCCTTTTTTCTTCATAATAGAGGTTTTTGAACTTAAATGTTTATTAAGTCTGAAAACGTGCAACTTTCACCAACAATAATATTATGTTCTTTGAAATGCGTAGATGAAAAACCTTTATTAATATTTCACTGAACTTGCAAGAACAACCTTGACCATTGTTATATGAAAATTTAGTAAAATATACCAGTAGTTTCGTAATTGGTCAAGGTATTCGTTCTTTGAGTTAGTCTAGTTTAGTCTATAGACTAGTCTATAGTCTTGTCTATAGTCTATAGTCTAGTCTATAGTCTAGTCTATAGTCCAGTCTATAGTCTAGTCTATAGTCTGTCTAGTCTATAGTCTGTCTAGTCTATAGTCTGTCTAGTCTATAGTCTGTCTAGTCTATAGTCTGTCTAGTCTATAGTCTGTCTAGTCCATAGTCTGTCTAGTTTATAGTCTGTCTAGTCTATAGTCTGTCTAAGTCTATAGTCTGTCTAGTCTATAGTCTGTCTAGTCTATAGTCTGTCTAGTCTATATTCTGTCTAGTCTATAGTCTGTCTAGTCTAAAGTCTGTCTAGTCTATAGTCTGTCTAGTCTATAGACTGTCTAGTCTATAGTCTGTCTAGTCTATAGTCTGTCTAGTCTATAGTCTGTCCAGTCTATAGTCTGTCTAGTCTAAAGTCTGTCTAGTCTAGTCTGTCTAGTCTATAGTCTGTCTAGTCTATAGTCTGTCTAGTCTATAGTCTGTCTAGTCTATAGTCTGTCTAGTCTATAGTCTGTCTAGTCTATAGTCTGTCTAGTCTATAGTCTGTCTAGTCTATAGTCTGTCTAGTCTATAGTCTGTCTAGTCTATAGTCTGTCTAGTCTATAGTCTGTCTAGTCTATAGTCTGTCTAGTCTATAGTCTGTCTAGTCTATAGTCTGTCTAGTCTATAGTCTGTCTAGTCTATAGTCTGTCTAGTCTATAGTCTGTCTAGTCTATAGTCTGTCTAGTCTATAGTCTGTCTAGTCTATAGTCTGTCTAGTCTATAGTCTGTCTAGTCTATAGTCTGTCTAGTCTATAGTCTGTCTAGTCTATAGTCTGTCTAGTCTATAGTCTGTCTAGTCTATAGTCTGTCTAGTCTATAGTCTGTCTAGTCTATAGTCTGTCTAGTCTATAGTCTGTCTAGTCTATAGTCTGTCTAGTCTAAAGTCTGTCTAGTCTAAAGTCTGTCTAGTCTATAGTCTGTCTAGTCTATAGTCTAGTCTATAGTCTAGTCTATAGTCTAGTCTATAGTCTAGTCTATAGTCTAGTCTATAGTCTAGTCTATAGTCTAGTCTATAGTCTAGTCTATAGTCTAGTCTATAGTCTAGTCTATAGTCTAGTCTATAGTCTAGTCTATAGTCTAGTCTATAGTCTAGTCTATAGTCTAGTCTATAGTCTAGTCTATAGTCTAGTCTATAGTCTATCTATAGTCTAGTCTATAGTCTAGTCTATAGTCTAGTCTATAGTCTAGTCTATAGTCTAGTCTATAGTCTAGTCTATAGTCTAGTCTATAGTCTAGTCTATAGTCTAGTCTATAGTCTAGTCTAAAGTCTAGTCTATAGTTTAGTCTATAGTCTAGTCTATAGTCTAGTCTATAGTCTAGTCTATAGTCTAGTCTATAGTCTAGTCTATAGTCTAGTCTATAGTCTAGTCTATAGTCTAGTCTATAGTCTAGTCTATAGTCTAGTCTATAGTCTAGTCTATAGTCTAGTCTATAGTCTAGTCTATAGTCTAGTCTATAGTCTAGTCTATAGTCTAGTCTATAGTCTAGTCTATAGTCTAGTCTATAGTCTAGTCTATAGTCTAGTCTATAGTCTAGTCTATAGTCTAGTCTATAGTCTAGTCTATAGTCTAATCTATAGTCTAGTCTATAGTCTAGTCTATAATCTAGTCTATAGTCTAGTCTATAGTCTAGTCTATAGTCTGGTCTATAGTCTAGTCTATAGTCTAGTCTGTAGTCTAGTCTATAGTCTAGTCTATAGTCTAGTCTATAGTCTGGTCTATAGTCTAGTCTATAGTCTAGTCTGTAGTCTAGTCTATAGTCGTTACGTGTATATTGTTATTGCCAAAATGAAAAGATGTGAAAAAATAAAAAACAATATCATTTCTATCCTCGTTTGTGTAAGTAATTATTAAAAAAAACACACACAGCAATGTTAAGCCGAGAAAATATAATTATAAAAATAAATAAATAAACAGCTAAATGAGATAAACAAGCAAAAAAATTAATAAAAATCATAATTATATAACTATCTAGACTGGATGGATGGGTGTGAAATGTTGGAAATCCTTTTTAATGTTATATTTTTAATAATAAAATCTTGTCATAAATAGGAATAATATTAATTGTTTATGCTACAATTTAATACAAATATAAATTACTATGAATGTCATTAAGGGAAGCTAAATATTAATAGTTTCAAATAGTCTTTTTCTAAAGATTTTACTTTTCAATTCATTTGTAATATGTTATTTAAAACTTATGTTCGCCTAAAATCGATTTATTTGACATAAATAAATATCTGTAAAATTTATCAAAAGACTTAAATCTCAATGACCAAGAGAACAAAAAACAAATACTTAAGTAATAAATAATTTTATTTAATAAATATCTTTAATATTTTCTACTAAATAAATTTACAAAAATATTTGTTACATTTGAAAACTTTTGACATGAACATATGTTTACATTATATATTAATATTATACATATTTATTTGTTATATATTTATTTCAAATAAACAGTGTATGTATGTATGCATGTCCCTTATACATATTTACATTTAATTTCAATACATTTCTTTTTAACTCTTTTAAATATGAATAAGAAAAATTTTATTATAATTCCATAATGCGATTTACATTAGAATTTCTTTGCAAAAAATACAATTTTTATTTTTGTATTTCTTGCTAAAAACACACAATATTAAAACCACAAATCTAAATAAATTTTGTAAATCATAGAAATATTTTTATGTTTATTTAATTGTTAAATTTTCTATTCGTTATGTGTAAACACATGAGTGCAAAATATATAGGCCATATTTTATAGAATTAAAATTAAAGTGGAGTAGAGCAGAGCAGCAGACAACAAAATACTACTGACTGCTTAAGCGTGCAAAAAGATATGGATAATGTAGACTTTTTTAATACAGTTTCTTAAACAATAATAAGAGATGATAAATAAGAAGGGAATGATTACAAGAGGAAATTTAACATAACCGGGAAGGGAAGAACAAAAGACACCTATAGTTTTGGTTATAATGATGCCGTAATGACCCCAAATCTGTAGTTTCAGTCTCCTATATTTAGAGAGATTGTCTGGTGTTATTTGGTTTCATGAGTTTAGTTTTGATAGAGCTCAAATCCATAATATGTCGATTCAAGAGGACCTTATGTTTACATGTGGCGTAATTCTTGTGAAATTCAATCCAGCTTAGACAAAGGCTGACATGTAAACACGTTGGAAACTGTTACCACCTGACTGATTTTATCTTGGAAACTCTTCTTAAGAACATATTATCATTAAAAAGGATATGTTTGGGTAGAATATATGAATATTGTGATGATCAATGCTATACGAAAGTCTGGTAGAAAACTTCTAATGATGCTGCGATCGATTTCAAAAGTTCGAGGATCAACAATAGCTTTCAAAAGTAATTGTATTTCCTTTCATTAAGACGCTGTTGTTAACATCACGATCTATTTTAGTTCTGTTCTAGTTCTGTTCTAGTTCTGTTCTAGTTCTGTTCTAGTTCTGTTCTAGTTCTGTTCTAGTTCTGTTCTAGTTCTGTTCTAGTTCTGTTCTAGTTCTGTTCTAGTTCTGTTCTAGTTCTGTTCTAGTTCTGTTCTAGTTCTGTTCTAGTTCTGTTCTAGTTCTGTTCTAGTTCTGTTCTAGTTCTGTTCTAGTTCTGTTCTAGTTCTGTTCTAGTTCTGTTCTAGTTCTGTTCTAGTTCTGTTCTAGTTCTGTTCTAGTTCTGCTCTAGTTCTGTTCTAGTTCTGTTCTAGTTCTGTTCTAGTTCTGTTCTAGTTCTGTTCTAGTTCTGTTCTAGTTCTGTTCTAGTTCTGTTCTAGTTCTGTTCTAGTTCTGTTCTAGTTCTGTTGTAGTTCTGTTGTAGTTCTGTTCTAGTTCTGTTCTAGTTCTGTTGTAGTTCTGTTCTAGTTCTGTTCTAGTTCTGTTCTAGTTCTGTTCTAGTTCTGTTCTAGTTGTGTTCTAGTTGTGTTCTAGTTGTGTTCTAGTTCTGTTCTAGTTCTGTTCTAGTTCTGTTCTAGTTCTGTTCTAGTTCTGTTCTAGTTCTGTTCTAGTTCTGTTCTAATTTTGTTCTAATTTTGTTCTAATTCTGTTCTAATTCTGTTCTAATTTTGCTTTTTTTTTTTCTTGTTTTATTAAATTTATATTCTAGTTTTATTCTAAGTCTGTTCTGACTTAATTCTAGTTCACTTATTATTCATTTTTTTAACAGTTTCCTAATATTTTCCTTTTTCCAGCAAAACAAGATTTATTTTAAAAGTTTAAGCGCAAAAAGAACCCTTATACTATATAAGTAGTGCATAGTTTTGTGGCAAAATTCTTCTTCTGTCTGTTGCACTCTAAACTTCTCTACACACACTATATATGTAAATATGTATGTATCCCGATATAAGGATAGAGAAATATGTATTCAGAATATAATTTAATAATGTTGTTTTCAATTGAAGCCACAGTAAAACGTGTGCTTAAGTTTGTGGTTGAAATTTTAATGATAACAAAATTATGAAAAAATATATGTATATAGTATTTGTATTTTATATTTCCAAAATATGTATAATCTTAAGTAGAAAACCACACATACAATTAAAGGAATATTTGTGAGATTTTGATGTAATTATTAAAGAAAGATGTATATGGTTTTTAGATTTCAATGCAGTAACTGCTAGATAATAATATTATATAAAGCCTAATGATTCAATTAAGAGAACAAAGTGCATGTTTTGTAGAAAATAAGGATAAAGGATTGAGAATAAATATTTAAAGTATAGGGTTTCATGTGTTACATAAAAAGTAAATGTGTGTATATTTAAATAATTTTAAAGTCAGTTAAATGTGATGATTTTAAAGTCTTCAAAATTATCAATATTTTATATTTCATGATTTAGTATTTTTTCCTAAAAGTATGCAGCAATCTCTTCTTATAAAAATGTGCTAAAAGTATGCAGCAGATTTTTTTGTTATTTTAAAATCATAAATTCATAAGCTTCATTTACATTGATGATATGAAAATTAATGAAAATTTTTCACAAATATTTGTTTTAACTGAGAGTACTTGTGTGTGAAAAAGTAAAGACAAATATTGATTTTATAGTGAATGAACTTTTTCAAGTGTTATTAAAATGTTTAGAACTTTATTATTGTTCTCAATACACAAAATAACTGGACAAAGAATTTGCTCCATTAATAATTATAAATACATAAGGTACACACTTTCCTAAAATCTTATATTTATTTTTAGTAATAATATTTAAGCTCATTAAATATTATTTATTGAATGACATTTTAACTCTTCATTAATATTATAAATTGGTTACATAAAAGTTTATATTGAAACTGTCAACTTTGTAAATCTATTATAGTAATTAAACATACAAATTTTATTTTAATTTCCCCCTTTGTATTCTTTAACCAATTTGAGTTTCTTTTTTGGAGGCCTTCAACATTATTTAAATTTTAAAGGCCACATAAAAATCTCATTAGATCTATTTCATATTATTAGTATATTTTTTGACAAAATGCCATTAAAATACAATTTAATATAGCACTTGAGACACTGAAAGCAATTAACAAACATTATTAGAATTCTTACAGTTTTTCTATTGGGCTGATTTTCTCTTTCCAACCCACCAAAATATATAGTCAGCCTGCCAGCTGTTGTTGTCTCTACGTCAAGTGCGTCAGAAGCCACAAGAACCATCAATATTTGAAAATGGAACAAAATGTTGAAGTGGAAGTAAGTATAAGATTATGTAAAATTATTTATCGAGAAAAAATATATAAATAAAATTAAACAATATGATGCTTTTGAAGTTCTAGAGTAAGTATACAATGAAAATTAAATGACAAACTCATCAAACTACAAACACCCACAGATTCGTAAACAATTCACTCATAGCATATATCATAGAGGAAAACTTCTAAGAGAAACTCAGAACATAAACTCAAAGCTAAAAGTATTCAAAAGTAAAATTTTGTAAAATTGTTCTTTCATTAGAATTTTTTCTAAGTAATTTTCACATTTTAAAGTTGTTAACAAAACTTTTAACTTTTCTTGATCGACAGTCTCCTCTCTATTTACTCTATATTACTACTCTGAACAAATATGTTTGCACATTATTTTTATGGAGTATAAAATTTCATTCTCACATAGAATTTTCAAGTGACAGCTGACAAGGGATACTCCTTAGATGTTTATATATTGAAGGACAAAATGACAAAAAAAAAATATTGGTGAAAAGACATCATAATCTTCTAACAATAGATAACCAACATATTACGTACATTAAGAAGAAGAAAAACACAAATTGTCGCAGTCTATGGAGTCAATGTGACATAGAAAGAAATTCGTATTACATTAAAATTAATATTGTAAATAATTCAATAAGTACTTAAGTAGATTACTTTATTGCTAACGACAAAATAAATAACGAGATATAAATAGAATATAAGATATGTTTGTACATTAGACTGACTCACAGAAAATAGAGCTTGAGTTAGTTTTTTGAAAATATATAAATTAACAGCAAAAACTTATTAATGCCTTGTAGAAACATTTTTCGGTCCACATTTGATCCTACATCCTTCTCCCCCAGAAAATCACCTTCTTTCAAACACTGTTCTAGTTCAGTTCTAGTTCAGTTCTAGTTCAGTTCTAGTTCAGTTCAAGTTCAGTTCTAGTTCAGTTCTAGTTCAGTTCTAGTTCAGTTCTAGTTCAGTTCTAGTTCAGTTCTAGTTCAGTTCTAGTTCAGTTCTAGTTCAGTTCTAGTTCAGTTCTAGTTCAGTTCTAGTTCAGTTCTAGTTCAGTTCTAGTTCAGTTCTAGTTCAGTTCTAGTTCAGTTCTAGTTCAGTTCTAGTTCAGTTCTAGTTCAGTTCTAGTTCAGTTCTAGTTCAGTTCTAGTTCAGTTCTAGTTCAGTTCTAGTTCAGTTCTAGTTCAGTTCTAGTTCAGTTCTAGTTCAGTTCTAGTTCAGTTCTAGTTCAGTTCTAGTTCAGTTCTAGTCAGTTCTAGTTCAGTTCTAGCTTCAGTTCTAGTTCAGTTCTAGTTCAGTTCTAGTTCAGTTCTAGTTCAGTTCTAGTTCAGTTCTAGTTCAGTTCTAGTCAGTTCTAGTTCAGTTCTAGTTCAGTTCTAGTTTCAGTTCTAGTTCAGTTCTAGTTCAGTTCTAGTTCAGTTCTAGTCAGTTCAGTTCGTTAGTTCAGTTCTAGTTCAGTTCTAGTTCAGTTCTAGTTCAGTTCTAGTCAGTTCTAGTTCAGTTCTAGTTCAGTTCTAGTTCAGTTCTAGTCAGTTTAGTTCAGTTCTAGTTCAGTTCTAGTTCAGTTCTAGTTCAGTTCTAGTTCAGTTCTAGTTCAGTTCTAGTTCAGTTCTAGTTCAGTTCTAGTTCAGTTTCTAGTTCAGTTCTAGTTCAGTTCTAGTTCAGTTCTAGTTCAGTTCTAGTTCAGTTCTAGTTCAGTTCTAGTTCAGTTCTAGTTCAGTTCTAGTTCAGTTCTAGTTCAGTTCTAGTTCAGTTCTAGTTCAGTTCTAGTTCAGTTCTAGTTCAGTTCTAGTTCAGTTCTAGTTCAGTTCTAGTTCAGTTCTAGTTCAGTTCTAGTTCAGTTCTAGTTCAGTTCTAGTTCAGTTCTAGTTCAGTTCTAGTTCAGTTCTAGTTCAGTTCTAGTTCAGTTCTAGTTCAGTTCTAGTTCAGTTCTAGTTCAGTTCTAGTTCAGTTCTAGTTCAGTTCTAGTTCAGTTCAGTTCTAGTTCAGTTCTAGTTCAGTTCTAGTTCAGTTCTAGTTCAGTTCTAGTTCAGTTCTAGTTCAGTTCTAGTTCAGTTCTAGTTCAGTTCTAGTTCAGTTCTAGTTCAGTTCTAGTTCAGTTCTAGTTCAGTTCTAGTTCAGTTCTAGTTCAGTTCTAGTTCAGTTCTAGTTCAGTTTAGTTCAGTTCTAGTTCAGTTTCTAGTTCAGTTCTAGTTCAGTTCTAGTTCAGTTCTAGTTCAGTTCTAGTTCAGTTCTAGTTCAGTTCTAGTTCAGTTCTAGTTCATTTCTAGTTCATTCTAGTTCATTCTAGTTCATTTCTAGTTCAGTTCTAGTTCAGTTCTAGTTCAGTTCTAGTTCAGTTCTAGTTCAGTTCTAGTTCAGTTCTAGTTCAGTTCTAGTTCAGTTCTAGTTCAGTTCTAGTTCAGTTCTAGTTCAGTTCTAGTTCAGTTCTAGTTCAGTTCTAGTTCAGTTCTAGTTCAGTTCAGTTCTAGTTCATTTCTAGTTCAGTTCTAGTTCAGTTCTAGTTCAGTTCTAGTTCAGTTCTAGTTCAGTTCTAGTTCAGTTCTCTATACTGTTTTTGTAGACTTTCCGTAATAGATATTTCGGAAGGTTCTTTTGCTACATCTCTGCACCATGGTTCGAAATGGTTACCATAACTACAGTCTGTGCTTGGTAACAATATATTGTTGTTGTAAACAA
Source organism: Lucilia sericata (assembly GCF_015586225.1). Lineage (NCBI taxonomy): Eukaryota > Metazoa > Arthropoda > Insecta > Diptera > Calliphoridae > Lucilia > Lucilia sericata. The sequence continues at coordinate 49,503 of NW_023995451.1, read as the reverse complement.
CTAATTGTTATTTTAATTTCATTTAAGCCATTTTTTAGCTACTGTAAACATTTGTATGTTCATGTCAATTATAAATATCAAAATGATTTAGTGAATCATAAAAATTTTTCCAACAGCTAAATAATAATAACTATGCAAACATATTATGTTATTTACAACCATTTAATCTTACAAATAACCATTAGCTAGTTGGGTAGTTACTTAGTTGCTATGTTACTGAAATTTAAAAAAATACACCTAGTAGGGGTTTATAAGGCCACGATCTCCGTTTTAAAGGACTACAATAAAAACAACGACTGTGAAGGAAATTGAAATTTGCGATTTGTTTCAAGTGTTGTAAGTAAATATGATAATTTAGATTCAATAGAATTTGCGTTTTACACAAAACTGAGATCATATTATGATTATTTTTTTATTATAATGTGATCATGTATGGCAATATAACGATTATTATGTAAATATTTTGATGAAATATTACAATTTTATTTAATCATAATATGATATTCTATAAGTAATAATTAGCCTATAATTATTAATCGAACTATAATATGTTGTTCTCTGATTATGTTTACCACAACCATGTTTTTTTTCTGCGTGTAGATAAGTTAATCAAAAAATTATAAATTGTTGGAACAAAGATAAGTTTTGTTTAGAAAAGTGTGTATAATTTTTTTCCGAATCAATCCTTATCGTATGTTTTATAATGTAAAGAAGAACCACCCTAATATCAACACGTATTTATATTATATACGTCAACAATGACAAGTACTTCCACAACAATAGATCTTACAACCACAACAAATTATAAATATATAAATACTTGCATTTAATATTGATATAAAAGAAATTCCTTACATACTCATACTTATACATTTTTATTTTATGTATTTCCTTAGATAAATGTAATAATTAGGGTTTACAAGCGACTATTTGAAATAATTATATAAGAGTGTTTTCAAAATCCATTAAAAATTATTTTAATTTTTTACTAAAAATGGATTACATTAGAAAAAATTCCACCATTTCACCAAACTGTTAATTACTTTTAATTGTAATTGCCGTTTTGCCAATAACAATTATATGTAATTGCATTGTAATTGAAAAATTTACAATTACTTTTAATTGTGATTTTTTCCCTTATAATTACATGTAAAGTGTACAAGTAATTGTAATTGTTAAACTTAAATTACAAGTAATTATAATTGGTTTTTTCTAGTAATTGTAATTGAAGTAATTGTAATTTAGGTCATACTAATTACAAGTTTCATGTAATTATAAGTGGGAAAAATCACAATTACAAGTAATTGTAATTGAAATTTTTCAATTACAATGCAATTACATATAATTGTTATTGGCAAAACGTAAATTACAATTAAAAGTAATTAACAGTTTGGTGAAATGGTGTAATTTTACAGAAATCGATCTAATGTAATCCATTTTTAGTAAAAAATTTAAATAATTTTTAATGGACTTTGAAAAAACTCTTATGCTCAATTACACATTACAAGAAATTGTAATTGACCCTGTTTTGAATTACTTCATGTTATTTGTACCCTCCAGCCTGGTCTATGGACATTATAACATTACACGTTACCTGTAAGATATTGCTACAAAATTGTCTTAGAGTTTTAAAATTCATTTTGAGATAATTAAAAAGTTAATTGAATCACTTAAAATTTGTAATCAATTATTTTAATAAACAACAATAGATTAAATGAAGAACTAATCATATAAATATTAAAAATATTTAAATACAAACAATTATTTCTCTCTTAAACTGTTAATTGAACGAAAAATTGTCAATATTTTTTTCTATATTATAAAAATATCTAACAATATTTAAGAATTTTATTTTTTCTTACTTTTAGTATTTATGTAGTTGTTTTCATTGTGCAAACCCTAATAATTTAAATAGAAATTCTACATACTTGTTAATAAATAAACAAACAGAAAAAAAAACTAATAATAAAACTTGTGAGAAGCTTTAAATAAATATATTTTTTTAAGTATTTTTTTATGATGAATGTTTCCACCTTCAATTATATACAAATAAATGGTGGAGGTGGTGGTAGTGAAAAAAAAATATATTATAAAAATATAAAAATAGTCTGGTTATTAGAATGAATTCATGTGCCCACAAACAAACATACACGTATAGTTTTATTTGGTGCAAAATATATATTTAGAGGTTAATGTTCTATTACAAAACATGTAGTTTTGTGTTTTTTCTAAAAGGGCGAGACAAAGTAATTTTGTGAAAATAAATTGTAATAGAAATTTATACTTTTTTTATAAATATTTATTTATATATTAATGAGATTGTAAATTAGTGTTAATTAAGGTGTTGAATTTTAAGTTTTCCTGGAAATTTATTAAACTATTATTTTAATTATTTAAGCGATGATTTTGAAAACTATTAATTGAATATTTATGGTTGTTATTTTTTAAAAATGTTAATAAATTTTTTATAGACAATTTATCTTATAGAAAAGTTTCAAAAAATATCATATTTTTCTAGAGAATTTTTGATAATTTTTAACCTTTTTAAAAAAATATTTTAATAAATTTTATTTTATAAAGAAAATTTAATTTTCAGTAGAAAATTTTCGAAAAACTAGCTTTTTACAGAAAATTTTCGAAAACTTGCTCTTTATAGAAAATTTTCGATAAATTTGCTTTTTATAGAAAATTTTCGATAAATTTGCTTTTTATAGAAAATTTTCGATAAATTTGCATTTTATAGAAAATTTTCGATAAATTTGCTTTTTATAGAAAATTTTCGATAAATTTGCTTTTTATAGAAAATTTTCGATAAATTTGCTTTTTATAGAAAAATTTCCATAAATTTGCTTTTTATAGAAAATTTTCGATAAATTTGCTTTTTATAGAAAATTTTCGATAAATTTGCTTTTTATAGAAAATTTTCGATAAATTTGCTTTTTATAGAAAATTTTCGATAAATTTGCTTTTTATAGAAAATTTTCGATAAATTTGCTTTTTATAGAAAATTTTCGATAAATTTGCTTTTTATAGAAAATTTTCGATAAATTTGCCTTTTATAGAAAATTTTCGATAAATTTGCTTTTTATAGAAAATTTTCGATAAATTCTCTTTTTATAGAAAATTTTCGATAAATTTTATTTTTATAGCAATTTTTCGATAAATTTTCTTTCTATAGAAAATTTTCGATAAGTTTGCTTTTTATAGAAAATTTTCGATAAATTTGCTTTTTATAGAAAATTTTCGATAAATTTGCTTTTTATAGAAAATTTTCGATAAATTTGCTTTTTATAGAAAATTTTCGATAAATTTGCTTTTTATAGAAAATTTTCGATAAATTTGCTTTTTATAGAAAATTTTCGATAAATTTGCTTTTTATAGAAAATTTTCGATAAATTTGCTTTTTATAGAAAATTTTCGATAAATTTGTTTTTTATAGAAAATTTTCGATAAATTTTCTTTTTATAGAAAATTTTCGATAAATTTTCTTTTTATAGAAAATTTTCGATAAATTTTCTTTTTATAGAAAATTTTCGATAAATTTGTTTTTTATAGAAAATTTTCGATAAATTTTCTTTTTATAGAAAATTTTCGATCAATTTTCTTTTTATAGAAAATTTTCGATAAATTTTCTTTTTATAGAAAATTTTCGATCAATTTTCTTTTTATAGAAAATTTTCGATCAATTTTCTTTTTATAGAAAATTTTCGATCAATTTTCTTTTTATAGAAAATTTTCGATCAATTTTCTTTTTATAGAAAATTTTCGATCAATTTTCTTTTTATAGAAAATTTTCGATCAATTTTCTTTTTATAGAAAATTTTCGATCAATTTTCTTTTTATAGAAAATTTTCGATTAATTTTCTTTTTATAGAAAATTTTCGATCAATTTTCTTTTTATATAGAAAATTTTCGATAAGTGTAATTTTTATATAGAAAATTTTCGATAAATTTTCTTTTTATATAGAAAATTGTCGATAAATTTTCTTTTTATATAGAAAATCTTCGATAAAACTTCTTTTTATATAGAAAATCTTCGATAAAACTTCTTTTTATATAGAAAATCTTCGATAAAACTTCTTTTTATATAGAAAATCTTCGATAAATAGAATTTTTATAAAGAAAATTTTCGATAAATTTCCTTTTTCATTTCATGTTTATAAAAAATTTTCGATAAATTCTCTTTTTATAGAAAATTTTCGATAAATTCTCTTTTTATAGAAATTTTCGATAAATTTTCTTTTTATAGCAATTTTTCGATATTCGATAAATTTCTCTTATAGAAAATTTTCGATAAATTTTCTTTTCATAGCTATTTTTCGATAAATTTCCTTTTCATAGAAAATGTTCGATAAATTTTCTTTCCTAGAAAATGTTCGATAAATTTTCTTTCCATAGAAAATGTTCGAAAAGTTTTCTTTCCATAGAAAATTTTCGATAAGTTTTCTTTCCATAGAAAATTTTCGATAATTTTTTTTTATAGAAAATTTTCGATAAATTCTCTTTTTATAGCAATTTTTCAAATACATTTTCTTTCTATAGAAAATATTCGATAAATTTTCTTTTTAAAGCAATTTTTCGATAATTTTCTTCCTATAAAAATATTCGATAAATTGTCTTTTTGTAGCAATTTTGCGATAATTTTTCTTTTTATAGCAATTTTTCAATAAATTTTCTTTCTATAGAAAACTTTCGATAAATTTTCTTTTTATTGAAAATTTTCGATAAATTCTCTTTTTATAGAAAATTTTCGATAAATTCTCTTTTTATAGAAAAATATCGAAATATTTGATAGAAATTTATTATTCTAATGACCCACATTGCTTTTCTACTCTTTTCTAACCCATAGTGCAATAAACACGACTGAATTTGTGTCTGTCCCCTTCGAATAAATAAGCAACTCTTATATTTGAAGTGACAGAAATGGAGCAGAGTTGAATAAATTGTTTCATATATTTTGTGAACGAAAGTGTGAATTCAACCAGCAGAACAAAATAAAAAAATAACAATCATAAAATAATAAAATGGTTTGTTCGTTACAAATCCACCTGACAGAAAACCTCATCATCAGCACCTTTTTTAGATGTTTTTTTGACAGCTTAAACCTCAAATTTATACATACATATACACAAGAGTAGATTGTATAATATGAAAATATGCACATGTGTATTAAACATGCTTGTACAGGTGTAGTATGTCAATAAAAGTTAGTCCATTTTATATATTTTTGAAAATTTAGTTTCCTTTTTTTTGTCACATTAAACATGAGGATTGTCAAACAAACACCCTCATGTTTGTTGGTTTGTTTTCTTTCATGTCATGTGTAACATTTACAATTCAATTCGTATCGAATGAATTGTTGGTTGATTCGCTTGTGAATATTCGTAGTATAAAAATATCGAACGAATGAATCATTCAATAAACGAATGACTGAATAAATGATTGACTGAATGATGTGTCTGTTTAGTTTAGTATTAAAGGTAATACAACAACTATTGCAAATAAAATCAATTTGTTTAAGGAAAAACTACTCTAACTAAACTAAACTCTAGTCACTCAACTTTAGAATTACAAAAATTTTCATTTCGATAGATACAAATGTTTTTTAGTATTTATTTTATACAAATGTGTGTGTGTCGTCCGTCTGTCTGTCTATATGTAGTTTTTGAATTACAAATATAATCATTATTATCTTAGGCAACGTTATCAACATCATCATCACAATGATTGTCATTATCTCTTTTGGCATTGTAGACATGATTATGTCTTGTAGTTGTATTTTATCTTTACAAATATACATACAATAGTAGTCAAATGTATACCTATACTTTTTTTTTGCACCTCTTTATCTATCACCTGTATTTAAATGATTTTTTTGTTCTATTTTTTCTTTCTTTCATTTGTATTGTATTTCCTTGTTTAGTTTACACATGTAGATTTGATGTACATCACCTCAATGTACATAAATGTGGCAGTATTATACTCTAATATCCAGCTGGTTGCTTGTATTGTGGAGTGTATTATGATGGTACTTCAGAAATACAAATGTATTGCAATGTTCTAGTGCAAGTGTTTTTTTATACTTTGTAAATAATTTAACATAGAATAGGGTGACCACTTAAAGAATTTATCGGAGTTTTACTAAAAGAATTCTATAAAAAATATGATAAAAAATTTACATAAAAGAAATATAAATTTTCTATAAAAGAAAAATTTTCTATAGAAAAAAAATTAAACCAAAATTTTCTATAGAGAAAATTAATCGAAAATTTTCTATAAAAGGAAAATTTTCTATAAAAGGAAAATTTTCTATAGAAAAAAAAATGAATTCAAAATTTTCTATAGAGAAAATTAATTAAAAATTTTCTATAGAGAAAATTAATCGAAAATTTTCTATAGAGAAAATTAATCGAAAATTTTCTATAGAGAAAATTAATCGAAAATTTTCTATAGAGAAAATTAATCGAAAATTTTCTATAGAGAAAATTAATCGAAAATTTTCTATAGAGAAAGTTAATCGAAAATTTTCTATAGAGAAAATTAATCGAACATTTTCTATGGAGAAAATTAATCGAAAATTTTCTATAGAGAAAATTAATCGAAAATTTTCTATAGAGAAAATTAATCGAAAATTTTCTATAGAGAAAATTAATCGAAAATTTTCTATAGAGAAAATTAATCGAAAATTTTCTATAGAGAAAATTAATCGAAAATTTTCTATAGAGAAAATTAATCGAAAATTTTCTATAGAGAAAATTAATCGAAAATTTTCTATAGAAAATTTTCTAGAAAAAAAATTAATCGAAAATTTTCTATAAAGAAAATTAATCGAAAATTTTCTATAAAGAAAATTAATCGAAAATTTTCTATAAAGAAAATTAATCGAACATTTTCTATAAAGAAAATTAATCAAAAATTTTCTATAAAGAAAATTAATCGAAAATTTTCTATAGAGAAAATTAATCGAAAATTTTCTATAAAGAAACTAAATCGAAAATTTTCTATAAAGAAACTAAATCGAAAATTTTCTATAAAGAAAATAAATCGAAAATTTTCTATAAAGAAAATTAATCGAACATTTTCTATAGAGGAAATTAATCGAACATTTTCTATAGAGAAAATTAATCGAAAATTTTCTATACAAAGAAAATGTTATCGATAATTTTCTATAAAAAGGAAAATATTTTCTATAAAAATAAAAATTTATCGAAAATTTTCTTTAAAAATGAAAATTTATCGAAAATTGTCTATAAAAAGGAAAATTTTCTATGAAAAGGAAAATTTATCGAAAATTTTCTATAAAAAGGAAAATTTATCGAAAATTGTCTATAAAAAAATATCGAAAATTTTCTATAAAATAGAATTTTATCAAAAATTTTCTATATAAAAAGAAAATTGATCGAAAATTGTCTATAAAAAAAAAAATAAAAATTTTTCTATAAAATGAAAATATTATCGAAATTTTTCTATAAAAAGATGAACCTTATTGCTAATTAAAACATAAAATTTTATTTAGTATTTTAGAAAATTTAAATTAAATTACTTACTGCTACTTTTGTAAAAAATAAATTGGTTAATACGTACCTAAAATGAGAAAAAGAAAAACATATATTATTTAATTAATGTTAAAAATAAAATTTTGTAAATAAAAATATCTAAATCATTTGTCTATACAAAATATAATCAATAAATTTAAAATTCACATAAAATAAAATGATTATCAAATAAGTTACGTAGATTTATTTCCCAATAGTTATTTATATTTCTCGCAAGTTTGCTTTCTTAACAAGTATATTTTCTACGACATGATGATGATGGGGTTGATGAGGATGTTTCAATTCTATTCTGAAATCAATTTATACAAACATATTGGCAAAAAATTTGTATCTAGATACAATTTATGCGAAGATGATTTTACACACAACAATGAATTTCAGACATCCATTCAGTTATTTAAGTTGTTTTTATTTTTCTGACATATTTGTTGTTCCTATTGTTATTCCGTTGCTTCGTATATATATATATTGACTATAAATTTATTCATTTCCGGTACAAAAACAAAAAAATAAAAACAATAAATTGTGGTGAATTTAATGAATTTTTTTCTGGATGTTTTAATTGCTGATACAACAAGGCAACGTTGTATGAATTGCTAACGGCGTTTAAAATTATTTCCAATTAACGCATATTTATTCAACACACTCTTTTTCTCAGCGGGAAAATGTTTAAATGAATTCTGTAACGTGTGTTAAAGGTAAAGTCGTAAATATTTTAAGGAGAAAGATTAGTAAAAAATTAATTTCTTACTTAAATGATTTAGTTGCTATTACAAACTTAATATAGTATAAGCAACTAAAACATTCAGTTAGGAACTTAGGTTAGGTTTTATGGGCAGTTAGCATGAAGCGGACTCGCTTAGGCCCAGAATAAGTGCCGATATGCTATTCGAACGGATCAAAACATCTATCTATCGAATGTCTATGGTGGGCATAGACACAAACTGAGTGACGGCATATTGGAGGCGGCTGGTCGCCGGCCAAGTTTTTGCAAACTGCTCCGCCGCCGAATCAAACATTTTTGTTTTCAAGAAAATACTTATATAGAGATACTTTTCTACCAAACAAACTAATATAAGAACATTTTTCTTTTCAAAGTTTCTCTATTATACAGAAAATTTGTTGAAAAAATTTTCAACTTAGGTTTTAGTCGCCGCCGGCTAAAAAAGGTCGTGCCCCGAACTCTGATGGCAAATAACGTGACAAACCAAATCTAGCATGAAGCGGACTCGCTTGGGCCCAGAATAAGTGCCGATATGGTACTCGAACGGATTAAAACATCCATCTACCGAATGTCTATGGTAGGCAGAGATACAAGCAGACTGGCGGCCAATTGGCGACGGCTGGTCGCCTAAATTTTAAATTCTAAATTTTCAACTTAGATTATAGTCGCCGCCGCCTAAGAAAGGTAAGGTCACTAAACAAACTGTGACACGATTAAAGAATTCAATCTTTCGAAGATCAACGTCAGTGACATCCCCAACGGCAATCAAGAACGTCCTATTTAAAAGCTGAACACATATACAAAAAGTGTTTGACCGTGTCCTCCTTATCCTCATTATTGTAGTTTCTACAGAAGTCATTACACGGAAGTTTCAATCTCCTAGCATGCTTACCAATGACCCTTCATCACAACGACTTAGGGTTATTATAGACTGATAATGGGCAGACTTACATATATAGTTCCTGCTGATTAAGTGTTTTATAGTACGATATTGGAACACTCCGCTCTCGTTATTGCATTTTGTCCGCAATAACATTACCAGCTACATTAGTGTGACATGGCAACCAGAACAGCTCCAGGTTCTCGTTAAGAGATATACGACATTCACGAACCAATTTAGATGTCGTATAGAAACCATAGAGAAATCTAACAGCAGTTTTACTGTCATTACAAATTCGGATAGTTTCCCCAAATATCCTATAGTACCTCATCTAGTTTACCGGCCGATAACTCAGCCTGAAGTACACTCCATTCATTATGCAGTTTTGTACAAATTTTCTTTCTAAAATTAGGAATATATAAGCCACCCTTACACCTCTCTTTAGATCCATCAGGGTAGACTACAATATAGACATCCTAAGCTCAAAGTGACGCATTCGTAGTATCTGTTGTGAATCTTTTATCAAGGAGAACCATAGAGGAGCAATAATTAATGTTATCGACAATACAATTACTACTAACCAGCATGGATTCATGGCCTAATATACCTTGATTCTGCCGAATTAAGGATTACTTGTTCGACCATATGGTCCCCAGGTAGTCAATAGCAGTACTAAAAGGTCAAGAGGTGGGTAATCTGTGTCGCTCTAGTTATCATAAACAAAAGTGCTTAAACGCTTTCGCTGTCAAGCAATTCCTACACCTTACATGCAGATCTAACGAAATGCATAAAAACCATATATGAACTTAATTTTTAATAATTTTTCTCCTTTAAATAATTTGAAAACTATTTGGCAGCCGAATAAGAATAATTGCCAAAATAATTACTTTTTATTGATCTTTTATATTTCTTGATTGAAGGGAATTTCACTGACAAAATGTTATAGGTTTTTTTTTTCTAATTTATGGAGTGGAATTTCACCGACAAAATTTTCCATTCTTTGAAGGTTTTTCTATGTAATGTGCGTTTAGTTTATTTGTTTGTAAACATTTCATTAGTTATTTAATAAACTTATTAGTTTCGGCATTTTGTTAGTTGAAAACCAAAAACAAAAATGTCAAAGACATAGTTGTTGTGCTTAAATTCATAAATCAAATCCGCCATAAAGAGCAAAAATACAAATAAAAACAAGAACAAGAACACGAGACTAAATGTGAAAAACCAAATGGAAAAAAATAAATAATTAATTAGCTAACTAACTCACCATGGAGACCATAAAATTCTCAAAATAATTGGTATGGAAAAATGTCATGGATAAAAACTTTCGTTTGTATGTATGTGCATACGAAGTTGGTTGAGGAAATAAGTTTAAATTAAAAATTTCTTTAGGTTTTCTAAGATTATTCTTTGGACCCTAGTAGATTGCACAAATATCAAAGATTCTATTATAATTGGATAACTAGTAGAACATATGTATGTCTGTCGAATATTTTGTAATATCCCAACAAAATCTATACTTACCCGGTAAGTAGGCAAGTAATATTGGAGCAAAGTGTAAGTACTTTCTTTTGGGTGAATAACTACTTATTTTTGTAGGACGATGACCAAACTGATTACAAATGTGCTTACCCGACTTTTCCGGATTTAAAACCGGCTTTACAGTTATATTCTGTGTTTATTAGTCTATTCTATTACCCAATGCTCCATTAACAAGTTGTTTTATTGTGCTATTTGGAACAGTTTTTACACAAAGGTACAAATCAATATTTCTTCAAAATTCTTCTAATACCGACTTGGTTTAAAACCATTAACTAATTCCTTATTAGACATATGCTATATACATCTGGCTACAAATCCTATCCAAAAAAATTAAATAATTTTATTAATAAAGAACAATCATTACCAAGTAATGTGTGAAATAACTACATTACCTACAATACTCATTACCAAAATTTTAAAATATTTTACTGGGATCCAATAAAGTTATGCTAGAGTCTCTAAGTATTAGTTCCAGAATCACTCCATTCAATACTAAAAAGTACGTTTTCACTTCAATACTGACTTAAAAACTACTCAAATAACCCTCGTATTCCATTCTCATTACACTGTCACACACGATGCGTTATTAAAAATTTAATATAAAATAGAAAAGTGCGTAAAATGTTTTTAATATACAAATATACAAGTCTGTTGTACAAGACATGCATAAAATATGCAAGACTCTAAATAAAAGCAAAAAGAAGTAAAATGAAAAAAATACGCAAATGCATTAAAAAGTGAAAATCTTCTTAGTCATTTTATGTTTCACGCTAATGGGGAAAATTCTATATAAAAAACGCATTAAACTGAAAACTGAACGTACACAAATGAGACATTTATTCTTAAAAAAAAACACAGCAGACTGTGAGCAGATGAAGGTATGACAAGAGATGTCAATAACATTTCAATATAAATAAAAAATACACAAAGGCACAATGGGTCACTAGTAATAAAACAATTAATTTTTTTATAATCTAAAATAAATATAAACAAATTACATACATATAATATTGTTTTAAAAAAATTAACGTTATAAATTGTTTTCATAAAAACAAAACTTTTATTTTAATTAAACAACAAATTTTGCTTAAAATTATAGGTCATTGCACCATTGTGCAACACAAGGTAAAAGTGTAAAATTTAACCACTTTAACATCATCATTTTGATGATCATCATTATCGTACTACATGTATTATCATAATTAAATCATTGTAATGAGTTGAAGTTGTTAAACTGTTTAATAATTAATGCCAAAAAATAATAATTGGTAGTAAAACATAAAAGAGAAATATTTAAAAATAAAATGTGTGTATGTATATGTATATGGATATAAACAGTAGTTGTAATAAACATATTGCGGACCTTTACGACACCATGAGATGTTTTCCATTAACTATACTGCGGTAAACATTTTATAAATATAAATGTTGTGGACAACTAATTAGAAGATGAGATACATCTGTATATTAGGATGGTATCGATTGGAAGAAACCAAAAATCATAATGGTTGATTCAAATTATTAATTAATATATTTGATAAATCTTTTCAACTTTATAGTAAAAATTATAATACGTATAATTTCGTTTTCTAAATGTCTGGACTAGAATATAGTTCAAAACCCACAATTGAACAGAATCGTATAATATCACATTCAGAGATGACTTCGCAATTCTGAGAAAGAATCTATCAAATTATGCAGAGCATAAGACAAAGTTAGTGCTTCTAAGCGGAAAAAAGAAGTGAAAAACTCTCACTATTACTGTAGAGTGATTAAATCGACCGAAGAAGGATATGATTTCCATACACAGAAGAAGCTGCTTAAGAGTAGGTAGCGGTTTCCGGCTGATTTCTGTAGAAGCACCAAATGTAATAACGGGAATAATAAACCCAGCTAACTTAGAGACCAAAGAACTACCTGCAGTATGCACGGACGAGACTTAGAAAACCGGATACTCCAAAGATAAAAATAATTCTTGAAATTGAGGACAGAAAATCATGATAGAATAGCGGAGTAGAGCGAAGAATTGTGACAATGGATGTGAATTTTAGATCCAGTTAGAATTCGCCTAACACATAGACTAGACTATAGACTGACTATAGACTAGACTATAGAACTAGACTATAGACTAGAACTATAGACTAGACTATCGACTAGACTAGACTATAGACTAGACTATAGACTAGGACTATAGACTGACTATAGACTAGACTATAGACTAGACTAGAGACTAGACTAAGACTAGACTATAGACTAGGAATAAGACTAGACTATAGACTAGACTATAGACTAGAATAGAGACAGACATAGACTAGAACTATAGATAGACTATGAACTAGACATAGACTAGACTAGTAGACTAGGACTATAGACTAGAATATAGACTGACTATAGACTAGACTATAGAATAGACGATAGACCCCCCCCCAAGAACATAGACTAGACTATAGGACTAGACTATAGACTAGACTATAGACTAGACATAGACTAGACTATTAGCTAGACTATAGACTCGACTAGTAGACTTAGACTGACTAGACTAAGACTATAGACTAGGACTAACTAGGACTAGATGACTAGACTAGACTAGACTAACTCTAGACTAGACTATAACTGACTAGACTAGACTTAGACTAACTTACTAGACTAACTATACTAACTTAGACTAGAGACTAGATATAGACTAGACTATAGACTAGACTATAGACTAGACTTAGACTAGACTATAGACTAGACTATGACTAGACTAGACTAACTTAGACTAGACTAGACTAGACTAGACTATAGACTAGACCTATAGACTAGACATAGACTACTATAGAACAGAACTATAGACTAGAATATAGACAACTATATACTAGACTTAGACTAGAACTATAGACTAGACTATAGACTAGACTAAGACTAGACTATAGACTAGACTATAGACTAGACTATAGACTAGACTATAGACTAGAGAACTATAGACGAACTAGGACAGACTATAACTAGACTATAGACTAGCTATAGACTAGACTAATGACTAGAATAGACTAGACTATAGACTAGACTATAGACTAGACTATAGACTAGACCTATAGACTAGACTAATAGACTAGACTATAGACCTAACTATAGACCCAACGGTTCCCAAATGGGGGTCCGCGACCCCTAGTGGTCCGTAGTAAAATCCTAGGGGGTCCGCGAAGACGAACGAAAAAAACCATGAATAAACAATATTCTGCTTTTATATGTATGTATGTACAAATATCTCCAATTTTTGTGCAATAATCCCAAATTTTTTGGTGACTTTTTGAATTTTATTTTTTCGGTTGTTTATCAGGAAGAAGCTAGGCCCTACAAATTTATTGTATAACTTTTATAAAATGAAGTATTGCGTGATTTGTAATTTTTATTTCCTGTATATGTACTGAAATAATGGTTTTTATTTCAGACAAATAATACTCTGCCTTACTATTAAATTAGGGATACTGGTACCGGAGTATGAAGTTTAATTCAAAGACAAGCTTATTACAGATTTAAGTTTATCAAATTGTAAGCAAAAGTGTTCTTGTTTGAAAGGACTAAAATTATATATTTCCAAAACAGAGGTGACTCTTTATGTATATCTTTATAAATATTCCAATCCGACGTGATACACAGATTTTAACTTGATTTTGTTGACCAATACATATTATTAAATTAACATCAGAAAATCCATAGCGTTTCGCGTAAATATGTAGCCAAAAACCATGAAGTAAAATAATTCGTTGGTATTTTAAAATTCAAATTTAAGTTCCAAATTCACAGTACTTTAACAAAGAGTTCAAATCATATATTATGCGGATAACGCATTCCGCAACAACATAGAAGAAGTCCAACTTTCTTATATTATTTTCCCGAAAACTTAGCTCACTTACTCAGTTCACACTTTGCAATCGCAACAAATTTTTGAAACGTGACTCCTTAAGCACATGTGACAATATTTTATAAAGAAACCTTTTCGCTACCTTGAAGAAAAATGAACATGAAAGATCTCACGATCATAAAATTAAACATCATGTTAACATATCAACAAAGAAGTCATTCTATCTTCAAAACATGCAATTGAAAACCTATCTGAAATATTATATATTCGCAAAGTACGGGAATATTTTATAGATATGACATCTCTACATTTATTAGACCTAGGAATTAATGAACTAGGTCAATTTTCGGATGGACAATTATTTAGAACAATAAGATATCAAAATATGTATGGGGGTCCGCGAAATTAAATAAGTTCTTCAAGGGGTCCGCGAAGTAAAAATCGGTGGGAACCGCTGGACTAGACTATAGACTAGACTATAGACTAGACTATAGACTAGACTATAGACTAGACTATAGACTAGACTATAGACTAGACTATAGACTAGACTATAGACTAGACTATAGACTAGACTATAGACTAGACTATAGACTAGACTATAGACTAGACTATAGACTAGACTATAGACTAGACTATAGACTAGACTATAGACTAGACTATAGACTAGACTATAGACTAGACTATAGACTAGACTATAGACTAGACTATAGACTAGACTATAGACTAGACTATAGACTAGACTATAGACTAGACTTTTTATTAAATAATCAAAAAAAAATTGCAAAATTTTCTATTTAGCAAAATTGCTTAATTTTCTTTTTAACAATTTTTTAGTTTTTAATACAATTAAAGCCTTGTAACACTTCAATTGCCACACCCTGTTTATTTACGTTTTTATTATTATTTTTTTCTGTAAATTTTTATTTAAGTAATACTAAGTTATTTAATTTATTTTTTAATGTACAGCGAAGAAAATATAATTATCAAATAAAAAGTACAAACTGCGAGAAAGAGAGAAAAGCACATAAAAAGCACAGTTTCAAATCTTTATTTAAACATATTTTGTATGTTATGGATAATATTTGAACACGTAATGACGTGTTGCGACATGCTATTTCCCAATTATACACTTGTGTATTTTCATTTTACTTCAAATGTAAGAGCGCTACTAGAGAGATGAAAATGAAAACAAATAGAAAGATACACCTGTATTTCCTAGAAATCTTTAGGCAGCATAAGGCAAAAGTACCAAAAAATGCATAATTTAATTATAAACTAAAAATAAATTTTTAGAATATACACGTGCCATTCTTTGTAAGGTAAAATGATTACAATATAAAGTAATTTGATTATTAGATGAAAATGAAGTTGTTGGTAATGTAAATGTTTATTTTATAAAATATATGTTTTTAATTATTGATTTTAAAAGATTTGAAAAGCGGGTTGATTTTTGTGCTTTCATGATTCATGTGTTTAGAAGGGGGACCATAGACCATTTTTATAAATCTCTTGAATAAAAACAACAAAACGTATTGTTGAAAATGTTCTTGTTTTATTAACTTCGATAGGTAGGTTTTACTTATTGCATTATTCTTTAGCTCTTTTTAACATATCTGTGTGGACTGGTGAGCCCCTATGGTCTATGGACCTCATTCAAAATTTAATACTTCTTACTTGATAAACTTGTTTATAAACTATTTCATATCTTCAAGTGGAACAAGTTTAACAAATATTTATAAAACTATAAAATCATTCATATTTCCTAATTGATGAAAAAATGGTTCATCAATAATTTAATAAAAGAAAAAAATGGGATAAAATACATAAATCTGACCATTGAAAAATGTTCATTTAACAATTTTCTGCCTTAAATCAATACACTACCATTTTACTTAAATATTTGCTTAAATGCTTGGTTCATTTATTGTTAAAATCCCTTCTGAGAAAAATTCTCGAAAATCCAATATTTGGTAATATTTACTTGGTAATTTGGTGTTGTTGTTGTTGTTTGTAGTGACTCTACAGCAACAAATAAACTGGAAAAAAATCAGCAAAAATAAATTCTACTTGAAATATTAAAACCAGCAGCACAACAACAGTCAGTCAGACATTACAAGTAAATCCAGTGGAAAACGAAAAAACAAAACTATAGCAAAAACAAGTAAGAAATTATAGTCGGGCGAGGCCGACCATATAATACCCTACACCTATTACATAATAAAGCATTTAAGTTGAATTGTACCTTGCCTCAGATATACTTAAGCCATTTATTGTTGAATAAAATTGTGGACATTTAAGTCGAATTTTGAAGGGGGCTTTGAATAGGAGCTATGGTCAAATGAGACCCTACAATTAAAAAATTCATGAAGGTCATCAAGGCTAGTATAGAACTTGGTTTTGCAGCTTTTTGTCGAGATACGAGTATATTAAACATAATTATGAACTTAAAAGCCCTATTCGTCCGGTTCAGTTGTATGGGGCTGGGTGAAATAATGGACCGATGTTAACCATTTCCAACAGGCTTCGTCTCCGGTAGCTGTTACAAAAAAAATGTGATTAAGTTTTCATAATAAAGCATTTAAGTTGAATTGTACCTTGCCTCAGATATACTTAAGCCATTTATTGTTGAATAAAATTGTGGACATTTAAGTCGAATTTTGAAGGGGGCTTTGAATAGGAGGTATGGTCAAATGACACCCTATAATTAAAAAATTCATGAGGGTCATCAAGGCTAGTATAGAACTTGGTTTTGCAGCTTTTTGTCGAGATACGAGTATATTAAACTTAATTGTGAACTTAAAAGCTCTATTAGTCCGGTTCAGTTGTATGGCTTCGTTTCTGCTACCATAGAAGATCGTGTGCCAAATTTAATTGAATTATCTTCAAAACTGCCTTATTCAGGGGTTCAGTTGTATGGGGGCTAGGTGAAATAATGGACCTTTGTTAACGATTTTCAATAGGCTTCGTCTCTGGTACCATAGAAGATCGTGTGCCAAATTTCATTGAATTATCTTCAAAATTGCGACCTGTAGTTTGATTACAATGTTTACAAGCCCTTATGCAGGGGTTCATTTGTATGGGGGCTAGGTGAAATAATGGACCGATTGTAACCATTTCGTCCCTGAGACAATAGAAGATCATGTACCAAATTTCATTGAATTATCTTCAAAATTGCGACCTGTAGTTTGATTACAAGGTTTACATGGACGGACGGACATAGCTAAATCGACTCAGAAAATGATTCTAAGTCGATTGGTATACTTTAAGGTGGGTATAGGACCAATATTATTGTGCGTTACAAACATCAGCACAAACACAATATACCCTCCCCACTAAAGTGGTGTAGGGTATAAAAACCGCCAACAAAATATTTAACCCATTGTCGACATCTCCTGCTCTAACTTACAACATAAATTAAGCAATACTTTGTGGAAGGGCAAAAATATCCGAACAACCCAAGCAAAAACCACATTCACTGAAATACAACAAAAATATTCTTCATTCACCCCCTCAAAAAAAAACAAAAAAATATGTTTTTTTCACAAATTTTATTATTTGTTGTATAAAAGTAAAATAAATAATGAAATAAATACAAGCGAGAAAAAATGTTGTATTTAAAAAACTAAATTTTCCATTTCGATTCATTTAGTATTTGGATTTTTTTGCTTTACTTTTCGTTGTTTGGGTGTTGGTGGTATATTTCATTCATTCAGTTGTTTTGATTCAGTTTTGTTCAGTATTTTACCATCATTTTATTATGAAAATTTATGTAGATCTTCTGTGTTATTTGGTTTTCATTTATTTGAAATTTTGCAAAAATAAATAGACACCGAGTAGTAACTAAATAAAACAACAAATAAACAACGAATTTTGTTTGATTTTTTTTGGAGGACACTCTGTGGTGATTTCCAAGGTTTTTTTTCATTCTTGTTGTTTTTCTCGTATTACAGAGAACATGCAATAAATATTTCCATTTGCCGGTGGTTTTTCGTGTGTTTTTAGTTGACTTAATTGAAAAATGATAATTTAAATGTTGCCATGGTTAGAAATGGCAACAAAATACAGTTTTATATGGTTAACATGAACAGAGATGTAGAACTCAGTAAAACACAGAAATAAATCATAACTCAGTAGACCACACAGTACATAGTGGAGATATGTATGCAATTGACCTCAAAGATTTCCAGCAAAAACATGATAGTTACTTTTCAATGGTTAGGTTAACACTGGGGACACACTTGGATTCATGACGTTGATACCTTTGTTGTACCTGTGAAGAGAAAAGACTTCTGCGTATTAGTACACTTCGACCAAATTACTCTGGATTCCTATTCAAAGCAGTTCGTCTCACGAATAAGGCTTATCGGATATATTTCGGATAACAGCCTCTGATAGTAAATTGGCTCTTAGCAGAGTTAATCTATGCTCAGATAGGAAATCATTGATACTCTCATCTTCTTATCACTTGGTAAGTTCAGTTTTCTAACATGGAGCCCCATTGGCTCCGTATATTTGCTCTCAGAAACTGAAGTAGGGTTTGAGATCTATATGAATCGTACGACGGCCACATGATCTTCGCCAGGCTACAGGTATCCTTAATCGGCCATCTGTGTTTTATAAACACCACATAGGTTGAAGGAAACTCCCGTCCCAGTATGTCAACTTGGTGGCCATTGGTGGAGTGATAGGAATGGTGCCTATTATCATTAGCGCTGATGACGTCCTTTCGCAAGAAGGAAAGTGTACCATACAACAGTACGGGCTTTACTACCATGTCGAAGGGCCATTTAGTATTTTTATAGTTTATACCCTTCGAACTTCCCTCTTCTGCAAGAATATAGGGCTGCAACCGCTTTGTTCACTCTGGGTTGAGTGTTCAAATGCCATAATAGTTTTGAATCCAATATGACTCTTAGATATTTAGGCGGTTAAGAGTGAAAGCGGGTAACTTGTATATTTAGGGAAGAGAAGAAGTTCCGCTTTGGATAGATTTACACCTAAACCAATGTTTTTACTACAGGTACTATGATTTGAGTGTAGTTGCCATTCTTTGCGATACGGTATCGAGATATTTGCTAGATACTGCAACGGAGACGTCTTCCCTGAATCCCGCAATCACCCCGAAACCCATAGTTCCATGAGAAGTGTGTTCAATGCAAGATTCCATACTAATGGAGACAGAACTCCACCTTGTAGATTCCGCATTTTACCACCTTCAATACATTTGCTGCTTTATAAATGTAGACATTTGCTTTCTAGAGAAAATAGTCTGTGAAAGAATTTTCTCTATAAAAATATATTTTTGAAACACCACTTTTCTATATTAATGTTTCTTTGGCAGACTCTTTTCTATAGAATGAGATTTTTGGCAAATATTTTTCTCATTATCTCAATATTAGATATTTTTAAAAAAGTAATTTCATATTTCCTAAATTGACACATTTACACGGAAATATCAATCGCTTTTTCTTTAATTAAATTATTTATTTGTCCAACAATGGAAACATATCAAAAAATCTCATAATACTAGTGCAAGAGTACAATTTACGAGCATTTTCTCCCCCTCCCTCAAAAACGTTTGTTACTCTTACATGTACATAAGTATGTAAATTTATTTACTATATGGCAATAACAATACAAGTAATAATAAATAGAGAAGAAGAAGAAAAAACAACAAAAAAACATATTCTCATACTAAACATATTGGTCATACATATAAACATATGTTTGTAATTATGTGTTTGCGTAATGTACTATGTGCATTAAAATCAACAAAAACAACAACAACAACTGGGTTTTGTCAACGAGTAGTGTATTGTCATAATAACTTGACGTATGTGACATTGTATTAATGATGGTGGCTGACTAACTGTTAGTAGCAGTGATGGCGCTTTTCTTTATTGTTGTTTATTTGTTGTTACAGTTTGTTTTTTTTTTTTTTGTTCTTTTTCATAACACCATTGTGTTGTTTTGAAAAAAAATACGTACAAAAACAACTATAACTACAATAAAAACAAATAAAAGCCGAGAAAAAACAATGTTGTAATGAAAATAAAAGCTACTGAGAATATGTATGTATGTGAATGAGTATGTCTGAATAAATTTCATTGTAAGGTGTTGTCAAATCATTCAACCAAGTGTTGCATTTTGTTGCGCCTTTATTACATACTTTTTGACATCTCAGAGATTATTTTCGAGTTTTTTTTTTGTTTTTTTAATATGCTTTTTTTAAGTTTTTGTTACATATTTTCTAATTGTCAAATAAATTTATATAAACAATAGGCAAGAAAACAGTTTTGTGAGAAATAAACAAATAGTACGTGCATAATTTCTTTCTTATTATGTTAATAAATTTTGTGAATAGAAAATACACTGAAGAAAATGTTAAAATTAAAAAAATAAACTGTCTCCGTTAAAAGACTTTTCTCTATAAGTTTCCAGAACTTAAAAAGATATGTCTGTGAGAAAACAGTTTTCTTTAGAAACGTGTCTTTGGAAACCACAATTCCTTGTAAATTAGAATGAAACATAGAAATATGAATGGAACACAATTTATACCCAACAAAAACTTAGTAATGATTTGCTATTGTAACCACTTACCTATTAACGTACATTTTAATGACTACTTCATATCGTTCTGTTTAAATAGAAGTACTTCAATAACGTCTTATTAATAAAGTGTTATATAAATAGTTTATAATTCATTAGTTAGCTTCTGCGTGAATATATAGATTCTATACAGCTTCTATATTATAGATGTTTTATGTTTTTTCATACGATTTACTTGTTAGCGATTGTGGTAGGTACTTGCTTCCAATGACATCACCATGATAAAATAATTACTTAAATGCCATTGCGTAAGTAAATTTTAGCATATTAACCCCTTTTGCTGTGTATTATTAATGCAGAAAAAATAACCTAGAGCCCGATCGATATAATAGTACGGCAAGTATAATTTAACTAAAATCAATTATAAAATACTTTTTTAAGTACAGATCCCTTAAGTAAAAAAAAAAAAATAAATTAAACCATTTAGGGTCAAAGAATTTAAAAATTTTTGGTGTAAAACATCGGTGCTGGTCGCTAGAAAGGAGAACCATAGGCATAATTAGACTAATTCTAACTTATGCTTCAATAATCTGGTGAACTTCTTTGGACGAAGCGTGCACGCTACTTGGATATAAGTGGTGCCATTAGCACTACGTCAACCAAGGCTCTGGATATGAGGCAATTATGAACAGTTAACTTTGGGCGAATTGACAAAAGGCGATTATAGGACACGTCATCAATGAATACTGGACACATTAGAGGACTGTACACAAGCATCGGACGTGATCATCGCACACCAGAGACAGAATATATCGGGAACTTTGAATCACTGATCCCTTATTGAATGTCTTTTTCAAGTGAAACATTTGAGCAAATACCCGTAGAAATCCGTTGCTAAAAGCATGATACTAAATTGGGGAACAAAGCGTGCGTGGGGTTCTATATTAAAGACCCAGTAAAAAAAATATACTATTTTTAACTTAATCGAAACACTAGCCAGGCAGATGTTCAAGCAATAAGGGAATGCGTAAATTAGATTGGAATAAAATAACAGGGGTTATCATTTTTACCGTCAGCCAGGAGACAATTAAGACGATACCAGGTGATAAAGTTAAATCTAAGATTGTATTGAATTTTAAGAAAGTTTCAACCGAATACTTACATCATATGGCTACCAGGCCACTCGGGAGTAGTCGGCAACAAAAAAGACAATGTAATAGCTTTAAAGGGAAGGATCTCGTGGTCGTTAAACTGACAAACGCAAAACCATTCGACGAAACGAGAGCTGAATAAAAAATATGGGTAAGAGAAACGGTGGGCCGAGAAGACTTAAAATAAGCAAGATTAATATGATGATACGTATTTTGATTAGAGACACATGATTACGGGCATAACTATATAAAATTGGACGTGCGGATTTAGACGAATGTAGAGCATGTAGAGAGGACAGTGAAATTTTTAAGCGCTTTTTTTGCCATTGAAATTATATCCAAATATCCTGGTAGTGATATTATTCTGGATATAACATTTCCCAAGATCACTGATTGAAAAATTCTTAAGAATTACATCCAGGAAACTTAATTTCTGAACATCGGACAATAATACATTCAGTAAATACTATATAAGGTGGTTTCTGTTTTTACCAACAAACGTTTAGAGGCCTCAGTGTATTTCTTCGGATTTGATGTAAAAGATTGAATTAATCCCAAAATACACTTGATTTCAGTCCTAGGGAGAAGATTGGCGGAAATTTAATAATTAATAAATAGACTTTCGAAGAAAAATTTATATAATTTGAAAGCTGACATTTTCCTCTAGTCATTAGTTTTTTCTAGACAACTTTTTTGTAACCTCTGGCAAGAGTTAAAGTCGAAGAAATAGTAATGTATATAGCATAATGTATTATAAGACACTTGTATATTGAAATACGTCTTTAGAGAATTCTAGTCTTTCTTTTCTAATAAAATATGTCTTTGAAAAAGACTTTTCTTTAAAAATATGTCATGTACTTTTCTATATAAATTTGCTTTAGGATGACACTTTCTATAGTAAACTTGCTTTGGAAAACTCTTTTTCTATAGAAATATCTCATTGGAAGACAATTTAATGAGTCTTTAGAAAACAATTTAATATAGAAAGATGTAGTTGGAAGATACATATTTTTCAAATATATGTTTTTGTAACAAAAAAATCTTTTCTATAGAAATGTATTTTTTAAAATCACTTTTCTATAGAAATATTGCTTTAGAAGACATTTCTCTTTATATTTTTTAAATTCGTTTTTACATATAAATAAAATCTTAAAAATCTATTTACATAACAACAATTGCATAACGAAAATAAATAAATATTTATATACTTTTTTATTTATCCTACATCAAGATAATTTACATTATTAACATAACAATTACCAAACTAAACGAATAAAATGTTTCAATACTCAACACGCAAAATATACATACAATACATATGCATGCATGTATGTGTATAGCGTGGGGTCAGGCATATAAGGAAATTTCAGTTAATAAATAATTCAAATTTGTTGTATAGAAATACAAGTAAAAACAAATTATATTTAAAATCCAACTATAAAAATTTTGTAAATTTTTAAAACATTGTTTTACAATGATTTAAAAATTTAATGGTGGAAAAACCTTGTACAAATACAAACATACTTATAAATTGCATGTATGTAATATGTTGAAAACTATCCCATAAATATTTATTAGAAACTGTAAATGAAAATTTTTAAAGATGAAATAATATTATACTCAGTGAATAGCTTAAATAAATAGCACACCTTAAAAATATATACAATTTCTTTGAGTTTTTCTTTTTTCAATAACACATGAATTTCTTACAAATCAATGAAATACACTGCAAGAAAAGAGCGAAGCATACAAAACATAAAATCATGCTTTAAATATAAGCTTTTTAGGGAAGTTCTGGAAGTTTCCAATGAGAACTAAGAAAGTACTATACTACCTAAGCTTTCCCTTCTTAACATTTTTTTTATATGTGATATTTTAATTTGATTAAATAGAAAAAAATTTCCAAAATTGTCAACTTAACTCCACCCTCTGTTAAAATATTCATATAAATATTTACCTAATAGTTACTAAAAATGCTCACGCACTATGCAAATGTTTGTAAGTTTTTTCCTTATATTACAGCTAATAGTCCCAGTGTCCTTTTTTGCCTTTATCAGGTGTATGGGGTTTTTTCATTTTGTTGTAAATACATTATCCTTAAGTAGATATTCAACGGTGTTTGTATAGAATAACATAGTATGTTTAATAGCTATTACCAAAAAAAAATGGTAATACAATTAAAAAACAAAACAAAAAACATACAAACAAAATTTTCTTGTTTGTAAATGTTTCAAAAAGAACAGAAAAACAACAGAAAATGAAAAAAAAAAAAAAAAACTCAACCAAAAAAGGAAAAACCAAACTACACATGCTAATGTTATTAGTTTCAATTTCAATATACAAGGCACCAAGTAACCGACCAACCATCATTACGTATATATATTGACCCTGGCCTCCAACCAACAACAAACAAACGAGCAAACAAAGAAATTTAAATTGGAAATGAAGAGAAAAACAATACAAACAACAATGTATGTATGTATATCATATATGTTACATGTTACACACATATCTAGACTAAATTAAGTCGGCACATTTGTATTCTGTTATTATTAGTTATTGCATTTGTAGTCTAATGTTAAATAATGTTTTTTTTTTTTTTTTGTTCTTTAATATTTACACCAAAGGTGTCATGTGGATAAATACAAAAAAAAAGAAAATTCTGATTATTTCACTTTATGTTATACGATTTATAGTCTAACATATAGTCTACTAGTAATGAAGACAACATATAAAATGTTGTGTAACAGACAGTGAAAGAAATTAAATGAATAATTGTTAAAAACACAAACAATGTAAAACACAAAAACTTAAAAAATGTTAAAATTTATGGTGGAATCGCATTTCTTACTTCTATTTTAATTTTTAAAACTTCAAATATTGTTAATTTAATCTAATAACTTCCTTTGTAAATCATAGGAATACGGACAGTATGAGTGATTTTAAATTAGATTTATTACGTATGTGTAAATTTGATTTTACCATAAGGGGATTACGGTTGGTATGAGTGATATTATTTTAAATGTATTTCATGAAATAACCTAAGCATATGATATATAAAAAAAACATCTAGACCATTATCGGGCCGGTAAAAATTAAAAACCTAATATAGAGATAAATGATCGACCGATGTTCAGAATCTTAGTTTCCTGGATGTAAAATTCCTATGAATTTTCCAATAAATTTTCTTAAAGGATTTCCACTAACTGAATTATGTCCGGAACAATATTACCCTAAAGATATTTGGTTCTACATTTGGTCTGAATCAGCACTACGGGTGGAAAATGTTTGTTAGTAAAAAAAAAAACCTTATATAGTGATCTATGATCGTCCTGGACATAATTCAGTTAGTGGAAATTCCTAAAAATATTCCCATCAGTATTCATGAAGAATGTTATATCCGAAATAATACCACTACCGAGATAATTGGATCTGATTTCGCTGTCCTCTCTACATGCTCCACATTGGTTGGGCTGAATCAAGCTCTTGGGGCCTGTTGTAAGCTTCATTTCATGGAAAATGTTTGTTGGTAAAAACAAAAACCTTATATAGTGATCTATGACGGTATTATTGTCCGATGTTCAGAAACTCAGTTTCCTAAGAAATTCGTGAGAGATGTTATATCTAGAGAGTTTTATATCCGGAATAATATCACTCCAAAGATATTTGGATCTAATTTCGACGAAATTTGTCTGACAATCGCAAAGAAAGTGCTTTACAGTTTCACTGTCCTCTCCACATGCTCTACAGTAGTCTGAATAGGCAGTTCCAATTATATAGTATAGTTGTGCCCTTAATCCTGTGTGTCCACTTAAAATACATACCATCATACTAACCTTAGACCTGCTCATTTTATCCCCCTGCTCATTTTATCCTCCCACATAGAAACTTTATGGTTTTACACACCCTTTCATTAATTCGTCCCTCGTTTTATCGAATGGTTTTGCGAATCTCAATTTAACTACTTCGAGCCCCCTTCCGCTTTCGTCGCCGACTACACCTGAATGGCTGGTACCTATATAGTTTAAAGCTTACCTCTGTGACAGTAGTCGGTCTGTTGGCACCACATTTATTCTAATCCAATTTACACATTCTGGTATTGCTCGGATTTCTGCCTGGAGTAATATATTTCCCTTTCAGGGTCTTCAATATCGATCCCAGCCCCATTATATTACCCACTTTAGAGCCATCCGTGTAGCAATGGATTATTAAAATTATTTGCTCTAATGTTGAGCTTGACCATCACATTCTATCTGGGATCATTTTTATTTTGGTTATTATATTTCGTAGCTGAGCACGCGGTACATAAACAAAGGCAGAGGATCGCAGACAATCAAATTTCGGTCACATTATTTTTACCATTCTATATGTGATCATTCTAATAAACATTTCTTCCGCCAAAACGACAGAAACTGATGTTTATGTTTACGCCAATGTATAGCAATGAGATTGTATATAAAGAGTCCCGGTTCAAAATATTTCGCCATCTCAATGATAAATCGTAAAATGATCATCGATCAGACAATAGTCATATTGGTTTATATGAATTAGTTACCTGACTGTGGGACATCTATCTGTGATTGCACAAAGTAATTCATTACATGATCAATTACAATTACTTGTAATGTGCAATTGAGAAATAATCAATTACAGGGACAAGTAATTGTAATTAAAGTTTAACAACTACCATTACTTTCAGGGGGTAATTGACTATTAATCACTTACA
The DNA here is from genome assembly GCF_015586225.1 of Lucilia sericata. Classification (NCBI taxonomy): domain Eukaryota; kingdom Metazoa; phylum Arthropoda; class Insecta; order Diptera; family Calliphoridae; genus Lucilia; species Lucilia sericata. The sequence goes on along the minus strand of NW_023995451.1, from coordinate 22,531 downwards.
ATTACTTTGAATTTCAATTACTATTAAGTAATTGTAATTTCCAAAACTTTAATTACAATTACAAGTAATTGTAATTGGTAATTGATCAATTACACGTTACAAATAATTGTAATTTACAAAACACCAATTACATTGTATAACCGGATAAGATACGATCTTAAGTTTATATTTTTAACGTTTTCACGATAAGACCAATAATTCCATTGTCCAATTGGAGATATGAGATTTCATATGAAATGATGATTTAATTTTTTTTTTAATTTATTTAAGAACGTGTTTTGCACCACTTACTTCTATGTAATAAACCTTAAATGCTTAGTTTAGTTCTTTAAATAAGGATTAAATGGAATGTGTATACTTTGCTTACTTCTTTTTGTACGTAACTAAAAACACACTTAAATTAAATTCTATTCTAAAAGTTGCAGAGAAAACTAAATACAGAATAAACTTTATAAGAAATAATACTTTTGACCAAACCTTGGTCAAGTAAAAGTTTCTTGTGCTTTTTTTTATAATTATATTCAACAACTTAAATACTAAATGAGTTGGTTCTTCTTTGTCTGCTTCAATATCCATTATCTTTGAATATCTATTTCATTAAAAGTTATAAAATTTAGTTGCAAATTAAAAAGACTAAAAACTAAAACAAAGAAAAAGAAGCAGCAGCAGCAGCAGCAAGAGAAGACGTTTAAATTATGCAGACAAAATGTGGTGGTAATTTCCATTAGTAGCTGTGGGTGCTACATTGGTCTACCCCTAATGTTTGTCAAGTTTTTTCTATGGATTCTTGTTTTTGTATTTTTTTTTTATTTTGCTCTTTAAAAGCAAATAGCTTTAAGCCTAAATGCGGCAAATGTTTGTCCATCTTTTTTTTTTTTGTTTTTTCTTTCTAAATATTATCGTTTGTATTTCATTACATTTTTTCCAAGTTACGGCTGTCAGTCAATTCATGCACTCACTTAGTCAGTCATTGAGTCAATGTTATGGGCAAATTTTTTTTGTTTTCGTTTTTCCGTATGTTAAAGAAATTAGACGAAAACGAAAAACAAGTAAAAGTGATGATGAAATATTTATAAAGCTTAAAAAACACGATATAATGTCCAACAAAAAGAGACTTTTTTCCTACGAACAACTCAAATTTCACTCAAAGAAAAAAAGAAAGGACGAACAACATATTAAGAAGTTTCTTTAAAAAAATGGGAGTGTAGATGATAATTTTTCTTTGTTGGGAATGAGTAATGATTCCATTTGGTAAAAATATGGTCAGAGGTATTAAAGAAAAATTTTCATCTTAAAGTTGACAGGAATATGTATGTAATTCGTTTGTCATCAGGTAGAAATGTGTCTTTGGAACACATGTAAGAAACTTTTGTACATATGTATGTATATGAATGAGTCTCTGGAAAACACATTTCTTTAAAAATGGTTAATAAGACTGTTGCTGAAAAATAATTTTTCATAGAAATAGGCCTGGAAGAGTTTTTTTCTAGAGAAACGTGTCTCTATAAAATACCTTCACGTAGAAACTCTCTGGCTAGTACCCAAAGGGAACCCAGGCACACTTCCTCAACACAAGACGAACGCTTAGAGTTGTTGCTCAAATCTGCACTAACTGCAAGCTTAAAATGGTGACTCCTGAGGAGATACGACGCAGGTTTTGATCTATCGCCAAGATACCCCGATGAGATCTTGGAGATCCTTAATTTCTAACACAAGATTAGAAAGTGGTAAAGGTTTCTGAGACTGATGAACTTCAAGACACGTGGTCGTTGTCATTAGTAAGGAATCTTTGGAGCCGCTTTGACACGATTTTCTTTCGTATATATAGAAATTACAAAGGCGATTCCTCTTCGAATATGAAGGATAATGATTCAGAAATCTTGAAACTATGATCCGTATGATGTGTTCCCTTTTTACACAGAAGGCACACCAGTACGAGCTTTTGAAATTGGTGGAGTATCATAATGTCCATGATCAATATGACAGTGGACATTATGACATATGTATGTCCTCTGGTATTATCCCAAAAGGCCGCCATTCGGTGGCGTATCATAATATCCATGAATGTTATGACAACCAAAACGTTTCATAGTGTTCATTAACGTTAAGACAATTTCTAAGTGCTTAACGTGAACAACTGCCTTGACGGCCTTATTTCAAGGTGGTCTTTTTCACTCACTGCGTATACTTGAGAATGGTCAACCACGCGCCCCTGAATCCTTCTATGAAGAACGCAGGTGGCAATTTTTGTAAATGACTTTGACGGTCCATGTTCAAGCACTTTGCTGAAGTACTCGAGCCATCTAATCTCTTGCCATAGTAGCCGCGTTGCGGAATGACAGGTAGCATGGGATCAATCCCAATGCAAACCCGGACAAGGAAAAAACAATCACTGGTCTAAAGTCAATAGAAGGGGCGACCCCAACATCAGGTGAAATCAATCTTCTGGTATACCGGAAGCGGACCACCTTTTAGATGTCATGAAGGATTGCATTATTTAAAATACAATCCCCATTAACTAATGGCCCTATCCAGTGCATTTCCTAACCTCAACCATAAGTGGCGTAGCATGAAACAATATGCATCCTGTTGCGATCGCGAACTTTCCTGAAGTAAAAGGTCCATTAAATCAGTACTAGTCCTCTGTCGGGCAGAGGAGTCTTTACCGATCGTTCAACAACTTACATAAGTTCCATTCTCAGATCATAAGGAACGATCAACGGAATGACAGACAACTAGTGTCAACCTGAAAATAACCGAAACTACTACGCGAAGAGTAAGATACACTCAACGGATTCAGGAATCCTGTATAAGTTGCTTTGTCATATCACCCATTGACATCTGTAGAGATAGCAACAGCACCGGAGGGAGAATCCAGATATATGTATATGGCATAGGATATATCAGTCCTTAAACCAACACATTCTCTCCCCGCGAATTTGGGTTTAAACCACAGCCACTACGTGGATCCCAAAGGAACCTCAACCCGACAGACTAAAGGTATTGGTAGCACCTATTTTCCATAGCATATTGCAATAACACCAAGATGGAGATTTTACCAATGAAACATGCCCCCCGGGGGACATTATTACAATTTAAAATTGTTATAACGTCCGTAGACACAGTGCGCAGAGATTTTAAACTCTTAATTGTTTCGAACATCAGCTCAGAAATAAGCCATTTCTTCAGAAATGGACTATATGTAATCCATGGACTTTCATGTCACATTTTACACGTTTTAGTATGTAATAACTTAGACACGTTTTGTTGAATACAGTTCTATTTAGGAAAGTGAAATGGGACTGTTTTAGTTAAAATAGATTCTGTTAAAGACACTTTTCCATACAAATATGTCTTTGAAAGCCAGCTTTCTATAATAAAGTGTCAGTGGAAGTAAATACTTTTCTATAGAGCAAAATTTTACACTCAAAACTTTTGCATTAGAAAGAGAACTTCAAGGTTTATCCCTTTATCTTTTCAGGAAACTTATGTAGCTTTGGAACAAACTTTTCTTTAGAAATTTGACGTCTAAATTATCGAAATTTAGCTTGTGATAAAATATTTACTGTAAAAATTATTTAACTAACTTCTAAAAAATTGAATAATTTCTTATCTCATTTTACCACCAACAGTCATTCATTTCAAAATTTAACCACCTGCTTTGCGTGAGTGTATTAATGAATATATATTTTTGTTTGTGTTTTTTTTATTGGTCTAAATTTGCTCTACTTCCGCTGATGTAATTCATTAAAGCTTTTTTTCTAAACCTTTTTTTTTTTTTTTGTGTAGATTTTCTTTCGATTTAATCATGTTTTTTGTTTCAACTGTTTTTCTTTTAAATTTTTAATTACTTTAACGTGGTTGATGCCAGGCCATTAACTAACAATTTGTAATTAGTAATAAGATACGATTCAAAATTTTTAATTGTGCTGGAAGAAAAAAATATATAAAACAAAGAAAATACTTAGGAAAGAAAGAAAAAAAGTTTTAATAGAAACTAGAATTTTTAATAAGATATCCTTTTGAGATAAGAACTTAAGTTTTATCTAGACGATGAAATAATTTAAGAAATTATATAAATTTAACAACTTGATACTTTGATTTGAGTTCACTAAAGAATGCTTGTAGACTGAATTATCAAAAAGTATTAAGCAATTTATTTAATAATATCATAATGAAATTAATTTTCTAGTTTAGTTTAACTGTAAATGAATGAGTCGTCTTATGCATTTGTGACACAATAATATATATTTTTTTTGTTTAAACAAATTTTTCACTGTCATAAAGATAAGATACTTATTTTTCATTTAGTTTGAGTTTAAGGTCATTAGTAAACCCTGTAGTACATACTATATACATTTTTAATCTCCCCCTACTTTATATACTGATACTTCTCCCCCTGCACAAATTTTCCGTTTTATTTTCGTTGTTGTATTTTTACTTCAGTTACATAAATACCGGCTTTTAAGTAAAATTATTACCAAAAAATTAAAAAGAAAAAAAAAGTATATTGTTATATACGCGATTACTTATCAGTTCAAGGTAATTCTCTGTTTGAATTTTTAAACACCGCTGTGGTTGTTTTTTTTTTTTTTCATTTTAGTGTTTCCTGTTAAAGTTCCCCTGGTTACCGACCGCAGAGTAAATAAACTGACATTGAAAATTGCCATTTAGGTTTATATAATGAATCATTCGGTTTAATATTAATATTAATTTTAATAAAGAAAAAGTCCATTACAAAAAGAGAGAAGAATGTTGTTTTTTTATAAACTTAAGGCAGATACAATTTGTAAAAATTATTATTTTTTAAGGAACAAATAATAGGAATATATATATAAATTGCCTTTAAAAAAAGTAGAAATGACCAGCACTTATAACGTTTTTAATGTAACATACAGGTTCCTAAAACTACAATCAGTTCCCAATTCAACTTATAAGTTTTATATTGATTCCCCTCCCAATAGTAGAGCTAAAAATATAAAATTATTTAGCTAAAATATTATTATCATTAGATAGTAAAAGTTTGAGTCATTATTAATATTTAGCAATAAATCAATTTAGCGATAATTAATAATATAGAGATAGTTATTGTTTATAACTAAAATATTTAATTCAAATGCAATGCACGAAAAATAGTTTATGAAAGAAATCAAAGTAATTAGGTGTACTAAATACAATATTTATTTCCATATATTGAAATATATTTTAAGCAACAAACATGTTCAGTATGAAGTAACCAAGGTAAACACATTTAATAGTGAATGAATTATTAAAAAGCAAGTTTGCTTAAAGGGAGGCACATGTTTACTGTAATCAAATTCGTACTACTAATAATAATATATAGATTTTATATCTATTATCTGCTTAACAATGGTTACACATGCCAAGTTTATAAAAAAAAGTAGTAAACCTTAAAAGTAAACCCATTTTCAGTTACACTAGAAGTAAATTAATCAATTATAATAGCTTTTAATTAATGCACATTTAAAGCAGATGCAAAAATAATTATTTCCCTAGATTTATAATAAGAAAATCCAGATAATATGTTTTAAATAATGCAGATTTCTATAACAGTTTAAACAACAAGATCATGCTAATTGTTGTTCTTTACCCACTAAAATATGCGATATTTTGGGGAGAGACGTCAGTTAACTTGCCATTCAACAAAGATCATTACCATGAAAGCCGATAAAGTTATATCTTCCATAAAAAATCGCATCAAATTTACGAGATTTCATGTCCTAAAGTTTAAATGAGTTCCTTTAGTGATATTTAAGACGCATTGGGTTACTCCATAACTCGAATCAAGAAAAAAAACGAATCGCAATACGGAATAACCCGTAGTATTTCATAATTCGAAGTGTTTTACTTGAACACTTTTTTACAACCACAGGGTGAGATTGTTAGGCGACCTACCACCGTCCCATTATGATTCTTACAGGCATGGGGGGTAATGATTACACAAAGTAATTAATTACAAGGTCAATTACAATTACTTGTAGTGTGTAATTGAACAATAACCAATTACAATTACTTGTAATTGTAATTGAAATTTTTCCAATTACAATTACTTGTAATGTGTAATTGACAAATAACTAATTACAATTATTTGTAATTGTAATTGAAGTTTTGCCAATTACAATTACTTGTAATTTTAATTTAGGTATTACTAATTACAAATTACATGTAATTATAAGAAACAAAATTCACAATTACAAGTAATTGTAATTGGAATTTCTTCAATTACAATTACAAGTAATTGTAATTGGCAAAACTTCAATTACAATTACAAGTAATTGTAATTTTCAATTAAAAATAATTGTAGTTGGCAAAACTTCAATTACAATTACATGTAATTGTAATTGGTAATGCTTCAATTACAATTACTTCAAATGTAATTGAAATTGAAAATGTAGTCATTACCCCCCAAGCCTGATGTCAAATACTCGAGCTATCTAATATCTAACAATTGTTGCCCCTTTGCGTAACTTCCGAAATGCAAAAATATCACTTCCGCGCAGATAGGGTTGCCTCTGTTGATTCGGCAATATCACTTGGAGACGTAATCGGTAGAGCGAAATACAAATCCATAAAATAAGCCAAAGACTTTTTCTTTCTCCCAGAGAATACACTGTGGTAAATCTGGTAGTAAAGAAAATTCTTTGGTATCACATTTTTGGACGAGGTAGTCCACTAACCTTTGAAGTCGGTCATGTCCTGAGATACTTTTCCTGTGTTCTTTAATTCTTGTTTATAAGATCACAATACCTTTCATCTCGTATTACAAATTTGTTTGAATACAACTTAAGACAATTTTTTCCACAGTGCCAAATCGGTCCAGACATACGAAGGCAATCTATACTGTTTAAAGATAGATAAATCCTCAGTTTATAAACATTCTGCAATAGTTATTAATGTATTTAAGAAGCCAGATGTCAGACATTTGAATATACTCTTAGATGTTTAAAAACAAGTAAATGCAGTAAATGATTCGTTACAGGCATACGGATGGTTAAGGTACGCATACCCCTACATCTATCCCATATCATATACTCTTGACACCAACTCATTTCCCACAGTGACTCCTCTGCAGGATTAATTAATGCCGAAGTGCTTTACGTGAGTACCTGCCGTATTTACCCATCTCACGGTGGTCTTTTTCAACCACTGGGTTACACGCAGGTGGCAATTTACGTATATGGATGCCGGTCCAATATACGCGCACTTTGCTCAAGTACTTCAGCTATCTAATCACTGACCATTGCTGCCCCGTTGCTTAACTTCCGAGATATAAAACATCACTTCCGTTTACAACCACGCAGATGGAATGGCTTCTGTTGAGTCGGCAACAGCACCTGGAGACGTAACTGGTATACCGAAGTACGAATCCATCAAATAAGCCGAAACTTTCTTCTTACTCACAATGACACACTGTGGTAATTCTGATATGAACAAAGTTTACTCTAAAGATATCTGGACATCCATCATCATTCAACCCAGCACACTTCTCATTCATTCGACAGACTCATAAGAGATAAACATACATATTTTAGGTAAACGGGTGGGTGAGGCCCGCATACCCCACATTCATCCCGCACCATATACAATTAACACCAACTCATTCCCAAGGCTTAGTCCCACAGTCACTCCTCTGTTGTTTTCGGCAATAGATCCGAACTTATCCTGAAATATTGATTTTACCTTACATCAGTCTTTTAACCGCCACTTACACTTCCCGCGAATTTGGTTTTAAACTACAGCCACTACGTGGATCCCGAAGGATCCTCAACCAGCTCACCAACCAGGATATAGTACTGCGGGCAACTGGCCACCAGATTATGTGGTTCTCTGGTTAGACCCCATGTCAAATCATACAGGACTAGCCGAGGAGTGAAGTGACATTACCAGTTTATAGTCCCTGCAGAGGTAACACCTCTTTTCCCCCGGATTACAATACACCAAGATGCGGTCTATCATCAAGGAAACATGCCAGGGGGCTCCTCTGCAAGATGTCTGTTGTCTCGGCAACAGCACCTAACTTATCCCGACATTCTTTCCCGCGGGTTTGGGTTTAAACAAGAGCCACTACGTGCACGCTGAAAGGACATCTCCAATAACTGGGACAACACAATGTCCCAGTTATTGGCCTGGGGGCTACCAGTATATAAGGCTCCCTGGTTCGATCCCAGATCAAATCATTCCAAAGAAAGTCCGAGGATGCATTTGACACCACTAGTTTATAGTCTAAGCAGACTAGAGTTTTGGTAGCACCTCTTTTTCCCCGAATTGCAACAACACCAAGATGGGCAAGGTAACATGGCCCTGCGGGAGCCCTCAATCCAGCCAATTTTATTACAATCGTTATTTGTTCATCTTTGAGACACTATATATCATTATAGAGCGTTGTACCACTCAACGGAGAACATAAAAAGCATTTTGTTCAAATACCCGAGCTAGTCCCGAAGATCAATGTTAGCAGTCCTGTCTTCTATTGACACGCAAGATCCGTTTAAAGTTAGGTGCTTGCAGTACTTATATAATCCATCGACATGAATGTAATATAGGTATCAAGAGCAGAAACAAGTATCAAGAACTCATAGAAAACATAATAGCAAGAAAAACTTTCTAAACCTTAAGACCGCAACGAATAATATGTACATTTGTAAATATTAAGATACTTTAATAACAAGACCAGCAAGTCATTATGCTTTGTATAAAGTGGACAGATGTAATTTGGTTTCTTATGGGTTTCTTACAGCATTGCAGTGTCCACTTGAGCTTAGAATCGAAAACAGTGCCAGGATATTTGACAGATGGTCGAAATTCTTTTATATTGTCTGGTAAAAAGTGTCAATACGGACTTTGCCCCATAAGAAAGAAAATGCAGTCCTAAATATCCTCCTTTTATTTAACTTGATATCATGACCCTGTTCTACAGCATATATCCCGTCCATTTTAATATTCTTTGATCAATATTTAAGTTCCTGAGAATCTCGAACTGGTTACTGTAACATTTTTCTTGACACGCCTTATAAATTCAAAAGAGATGCCTTTTCCTGTCAACTGCTTGTATGATAGTTCCATTAATTATTTAATTTTAAATGGGTTATTTTCATTTTATTATACAAATACTGGTGGTTACAACCGGTATTGACAATTCCAAGCATCGATTGTACATAGTTTTGTTTTTTATTCTATTTTTTTATCACATCTCATTTCTGCTGTATAAGTTATAAAAATAAATAAATAAATAAACAATAATATATCGCTGGAATAGTATACATATTTTATTTATAAACAAATCATCACTTTCAGTTCTTCAAATAAATAATATTATTGTGGTAAAAATAACAATTTTATTTTTTATTTAAATATTTTATTAGTATAAATATATCACACATCAAACTACAAACATACACAATAATTCATTTGTATAGTTAGTATTAATAAATCATCATGATAATGATGATTCTGATGTTTTTGATGCTGGTGTTGATTATAATGCCAATCATATCATCATTATTATCGTTAGCATTACAATTATCATCAATATTTTAATACCCTTGAACATATGAAACTTTCTGCATCATCAGCATTATTTTCATCGTCATTGCTTTCCATCATTGTCATCATCATCATCATGTGAGTTATAAATTTTAAATGTTTTTATTCGTTGTATGTATTTTTTATTATACATTTTTTTATTTTTTATCCTTGTCCAATTTCTGTTTTTATAGGATGTTCCTTTTTTTATAATTAAATATTTATGTCACATTGAAGGTCATTTATATAAAATAATTTTTGATTTTATTGGTCTAACTAATATGAGAGAAAATCCTCTAAAAGGCTGGAGGCTATAGAAGGCATTGTTATGATTTTGTTTATTGAAAACTTTGGACAAACAAAATTTAAACTTTTTAATATAGTAAAACATATTTCATATATTGAAATATTTCATGAAAAACAATTCCAAAATTTCTATCAAAAATACAAAGAATCAAGCCTTCAAAAAGTAAATCATAAACTCGCAAATCTCCAGATCTAAGCACTTTAAGTATAGAAATCCTTACTTTAGTGGGATTTAAGGAAGAATTTTTGTATTTAAGAGTAATACATACAAGAATGGATATGTGCTACAACTATTGAATCAGGATTTGTATACATCAGCTGTGAAAAGATTGTCGTACCGGACCACTAATTTCTTCTGATTGCATTAAAATCGATTTGATAGTGGGCTCCTTAAAATAAAGTACAGTGCTAACTTGATTAGAACAGTTCTTTACCTATAGGTTGAGTTGCTGTGCAGCAAACATCTTTGCAGTTATCCTAAATGTCTACTTTCGGTGGTTTAGTGTTGTAGTCTGGATGCCGAAGTGCTTTACGTGAGTAACTGCCGTGTTGGCCTATCTCACGGTGGTCTTTTTCAACCACTGGGTAGCCTTGAGATATCATTGAAGAAATCAGGTGGCAGTTCTTTTACATGGCTGAGCCGATCCATGTACAAGCACTTTGCTAAAGTACTCGAGCTATCCAATCTCTTGCCATAGTAGCCCCGTTGGGGAAGGACAGGTGTCATGAGCAAGCTCAATCTAACCTCGACAAAGGAAAAGGCAATCACTGGTTAGAGTCAATAGAAGGGGCGTACCCAACATCAGGTGAAAACACCATATTGATGTTATGAGGCATGCTCTGTCCCTACAAACATTCTCATCATCTAAATACTCACCCCAGTGCATTCCTGGACCTCTTAAAGTCGCCCAACCACACTACTGAGATGGCTTCTGTTGGTTTGGCAACAGCACCTAGAGATGTATTTGGTAGCCCGAAATACCCAATATAATAAATCAGGATCCCTCTTCATGAAACGATGCCTGGTAAACCAACTGACCAGCCAGGACAAGTCCTGTGGGCAACTGGCCACCCGTAGTACCAGATTATGTGGTTCTCTGGTTAGATCCCATGTCAAATCATTCCGAGGATACATTTGATCATCATCAGCTTATAGTCCTGGCAGACTAGAGGTGCTGGTAGCACCTTTTTACCCCGGGATTGCAATACACCATGATTGGACATTACATCATGGAAACATGCCCCGTGGGGGAGTGTTCTAGTCTATTAAACCGGAGGTTTTGGGATCGATTACCTCCAAACAATCCCCGACAGCCGATTCTACGTACCGGAATGACCTGAATTATTTGGCCAAGCGCTGTCAACCCCAGCAACAACAATTCAACAACAATTACCTCCAAAGAAACTGGTAAAGGAGAGTACAACAGGTTCCATGGAGGCTTATTTTTTTTTTTTTATTTGATGTAAAATACGTACTTCCACCTTTCAAACTATTTAAAAAATATGTCTGGCTCCATCCCTTTTACAAGTACATATGTAAATAAAACTTTTTTTTATAACTTTTATGATCTTTAGCAAAAATATTGATTAATTAATGTATATTATATAAATTAGCTAAGCATTTCATTCAAAAAAAAAACTTTCTCAAGTATTTTTCCTTAAGATATTACTGTAGAAACCAAAAAATAATGAAGAAATTTCCTAAAATTTCTCAAACTTTTTATTAAAATACACATGTTTAAGTTAGTGGTCGACAGCTTATGGCTCTAAAGGCCTAAAAACAAAAGGCAATTAGTACCATTAAACAAAATCATAACATGACATATTAGAAGCTAATCTCTTTATGCTAACCACTTGTTTAGGAAATATATTTCTTTTATAAAAACCTCAAATATTACAACATTTCCCAATCGAATTTGCTGGGCAATAAAAAGTAAAATAAACAAACAAACATACATACATACCAATTTTAATAATAAAACAAAATTTTCCGCACGACCTCAAAAAAAATTTATATTTGAAAAAACAATTTATACTAATTACGTCAAGTATACAAAATGGAAAGAAAAAATAACGAAATATCATTTCAAGTACCAGTATGAACACCAATGTGGTACCAAAAAAATAGGATGAACAAAAGGAAAACAAAGTAAGTTGACTGGAACGCAACAAATAATTTGTATGTGAATTAAAGAACAACAAAAATCATAAAAAAACTAAAATTTTTTTGCAGGAGAAGCTACTATTTCATTATTGTTTGTCTTTATATCTTAGCAAATATTTACGCTTGTGTTCAAGTCAAGAAAAAAAAATAACATAATAATAGTAATAAAAGAATAATAATATAAAAAAACAATAAAAAACTAAAAAATAGTAGATATTGAATACACAATGGGAACACATTTATTTAGGAAAAAGAAATAGGCCAACACTGTAAAAAAAATCAACTTATAGTCAATTACTAAAATAATTCAAAATTTCAAAATAATATTAAAAGTTAAAAATTTTTCTAAATTATTTAAGCCAAAAAAGTTTTATTCCTACTCGTATATATTTAATTTTTTTTTTACATCAATGACAGGGTTTAATTACTCAAAAGACAATTTTGTATGACATACACATTGTTACAAGCGTATCTCACCCCCTCATCTTCAAACTTCATTCACCCCATATTTATATATTTGTAAAAAATTTATTTACTTTGTAATTAACAATTTGTAAAGCAAAAAATTTAATTGAATTGAGTAAAAGAATAAAGGTTGTTAACAAAATTTTGACATGGTGTTAAGTTAAGAAATTAAAAGAAACGACAATTGTTAAGAGTTATTTTATTACATATAAGACAATAATAGACAATTTAGAAGATATAATTAAAATGAAAACTTTGCAAACGATTAAAAGGTGTTTTATTTGTCTACATATTAATGTCAAATATATTCACATACTACTTCACTATCTAACTTACTTAGCAGGACTTTTTTTATATAGAAATTTTTATACCCACCATCAAAAAAGATGGGGGGTATATTGATTTTGTCATTCCGTTTGTAACACATCGAAATATTGGTCATAGACCACAAAAGTATATATATTCTGGGTCCTCATTAAATTCTAAGACGATCTAGCCATGTCTGTCCGTCTGTCCGTCTGTCCGTCCGTCTGTCCGTCTGTCTGTCTGTTGAAAGCACGATAGAGTCCGAATGGAAAGAGCTAGAGGGTTGAAATTTCACACAAATATTTTTTATAGGTAAGATTTGTTTGGTATTGAAAATGGGCAATATCGGTCCACGTTTTCGGATAGCCCCCATACAAGTGGCCCCTCGAAAAGCAGCTTTTAACAGCCATATCTTGTTTAAAAATACAAATATAACAATTCGACATAATTAAGTTCCTTATGATCCAAAATCACTATGCAAAATTTTATGAGGATCGGTCCATAATTGACCCTACCCCCCATAAAAGGTCCCCTTCAGAAAATGACTGCAACGCTCATTAATGGTTTAAAAATACGAGTGTAGCGATGAAATTCGACATAAATAAATTTAATACGAACCAAATTCTGTCTACCAAATTTTATGAGGATCGACCCATAATTGACCCTACCCCCTATATAAGGTCCCCTTCAGAAAATGACTTTAACGCTTATAACTGGCCTAAATATACGAGTATATAGATGAAATTCGACATAAGTAAGTTTCATTCGAGTCAAACGAGGAGTGATGGTGGGTATATAAGATTCGGCATAGCCGAATATAACACTCTTACTTGTTTTTCTTAGCAAGACTTTTTACTACAGAACACAAAGAAGACCCTTCTACTTCAGAAAGGCTCTTTTACTTAAAAAAAGTAGAAGGACTTGTTACTACAGAAAAAATGTTCCTTTGAAAGTTTTTTTACTACAGAAAAATCCATTCTTGGAAATACTATTTACCAAAGAAAATGTCCTCCTTAGGGAAACTTTCCTACTACTCAAAAAGTCTTCCTTATGAAGACTTATTGAAAAAATACTTCCTTAGAAAGTCTTTTACTACAGAAAACATTTTTACTATTGAAAAATCGTCCTTTGGAAGACTATTTTACTATGGAGAAAGTCTTCCTTAGGAATACTCTTTTAATATAGAAAAAAGACTTCCTTTAGAAGACTCTTTTACCATAGAAAAAAGAAGAGTCTTCCTTAGGAAGACTCTTTTGCTATAGAAAAAGTCTTCCTTAGGAAGACTCTTTTGCTATAGAAAAAGTCTTCCTTAGGAAGACTCTTTTGCTATAGAAAAAGTCTTCCTTAGGAAGACTCTTTTGCTATAGAAAAAGTCTTCCTTAGGAAGACTCTTTTGCTATAGAAAAAGTCTTCCTTAGGAAGACTCTTTTGCTATAGAAAAAGTCTTCCTTAGTAAGACTCTTTTGCTATAGAAAAAGTCTTCCTTAGGAAGACTCTTTTAGTATAGAAAAATTATTCTTTAGAAAGACACAATCTATTAATATAGAAAAGTAGAAAGAATCTTTTATTACTATGACAAATTGGCTTTATAAAAGTGTAATAAGACCAATTCTAGCTTATGCTTCAATAATCTAGTGGACTGCTTTGGACAAAAAGTGCAATATCAAACTACTACAGGGAGTTCAGCGTATAAGTGGTGCCATATGTACTACTTCAACCAAGGTTCTGGAAACGTTACTATATATTCCACCCATTGCAACATATGTATTTAAGATATGAAGCGGCGCTTACAGCCGAACGGCTCTTTGCCTTATAGAACACGTCATCAATGTATACTGGATACATTGGAAGATTATACACAATCTGAAACTTGATCGCATGCCAGACACATAATATGTCGGAAACTTTGAAACGCTGATCCCAGATAGAATGGCTTGGTAAAGCGGAACATTAGAGCAAATACCAGTAGGAATCCGTTGTTACCCGGATTGCTCTAAATTGGGCGACAAAGTGGGGCTGGGAGTCCAGACCCAGAAACAGAAATATACCATCGTTTACCAAATCATAACACAAGCTTCCAGGCAGAAGTCCGAGCAATAACGGAATGAGTAAATTAATATATTTACCGACAGCCAGAAGGCAATTAGGGCGATATCAGGTAATAGAATTAAATCTAAAACCGTATTGGAATGTAAGAAAGCTTTAACTGAATGCTCTCCCAGAGGTAAGGTTTACATCATATGGGTACCAACACACTCGTGAGTAGTCGGCAACGAAAGGGCGAATGTAATAGCTTTAAAGGCAAGGGAGCTCGAGGCAGTTAACCTGACAAACGCAAAACCATTAGAGGCAACAAAAGCTGACTTAAAAAATATGCGTGTGGGAATCCCATAAGGCCTCTTGGAATAATGGAACGGTGGGTAAAACCACAAAGATCCTATGGGGTGAACCTGATAAGAGCAAGACGAGAAATCTCCTCAAAATGAACAAGTCTAAAGTTACTATGATGGTACGTATTCTGAGTGGACACACAGGATTAGGAGCACATCTAGAACATGTAGTTAGGACAGTGAAACTCTGGAGCACTTTGGAGATCCAAGTATCCGGAAATAACATTCCTGACTAACACTGATTGGAAAATTCTTAGGAATTACGTCCAGGATACAGATTTTCTGAACACTGAAAAATAATTCATTCAGTGAACATTTTTTTATGAAAAGGAGCGCACAACAGGCCCGATAGTGGCCTAGGTGTATTTCTTCGGATTTGATGTAGTTAACATCCTCCTATCAACCTATCCTACTATAGAAGACTTTTTACTATAGAAAGTCTTTCTTAAGAAAGCACTTTTACTATAAAAAAGTTATCCTTAAGAGGACTCTTTTACAATAGCTAAAAGTCTTTCTCAGAAAGACTCCATTTGCCATAGAATATAGAAAGTTTTCATTAAGAAGGCTCTTTTACTGTAGAAAAAGTATTACTTAGGAAAACTCTTATACTATAGAACAAGTATTCCTTAAGAAGACTCTTTCACTATAGAAAAAGTATTCCTTAGAAAGGCTCTTTTACTGTATATGAAGTCTGCCTTAGGAAGACTCTTATACTATAGAAAATGTCTCCCTTAGGAAGACTTAGGAAGTGTTACAATGATGACTCTTTTACTATAGAAAAAGTCATCCTTAGGAAGAGTCTTTTACTAAAAAAAGAGTAATCATTTGAGAGAAAGACTTTGTGAACAATTAATATTACAGAAAAAGAGTTAGGGGTTTCTCATAAACCAATGGATTTGGAAGAGGACATATTCTACCACTTATTTCTTATGATGCTCTAAAATACACAAAACGTTATTTGAGAAAATTTTAAAAGCATTTACCACCAAATAAAATTATTTCTTTACATTATTTCCCTAATAATATGTATAAATATAAAATGAAAATCACACAAAATTTCAAAAATCAACTTTCAATCTCAATTATATACAAGTATTGTGTGTTAAGATGCCAATGGATTTATTATTGATTATTTATTGAAGCATTCATTACATTAAATTATTTTGATGATTTTGTCTTTCATTAACAGCTTAATTACCTGCATAATTATTGCGAAAGTTTAAAAGGCCATGAAATAAAATGGAAAAAAAGAAATCTATTGTTTAAACAATTCTATACAATTTACTTTTGGTAATTTTTTTTCTATTTTTGTTTGGTGCAATTTATTGATTTTTCTTGAGAAATATTTTATGTGCGAAGAAAATTTCTTTTGTATGGGCCACAACACAACATATTTTAGTTGGAATTTAAAATTTGATAAAAGCGTTTTTTTTTCTTTTGAAATACAAATAGAAATATTTCCAAATATTTGTGAAAATTGAAGTAAACAAAAAGCAACAAATAATAACAGAAAATTTTAAGTAAAATTAAATACAAACACAATTTTGCAAGAAAATTTATGTAAATAAAATTTTATTTCTAGAATTTTGTTAAAAACCGTGAAAGATATAAAAATTTAAAGATTGGTAATTTGTAAGTCAAGTAAATATTATGTTTAGATGTTAAGAAATAAAAAATATGTGTAGGTTTTACATAATCTGTAGATAAAAGTGATTACGTTGTAACAGTTCAACTGTGGCTGATAACTCTTTCTGAAAATATTTTAAAAAATCGCCAAAATTTCCAAGTTTTTAAGTAATTTTATGTCTTTTACTTTTTTAATTCTATAGCAAGAACAAGTATATAAATTATTTTCTCAATTGCCACAATTGATGTGAAGTTGCATTGTTGTAAATAAATCAAATTTATAAAATTCGAATTTTTTATGCTGACAGTACTACTTTAAACGACAGATAGACAGACATATACAATATATAATTTAATGGTAAAAAAAGAAATACATAAAGATAGATGAAAGAGAAAATAGACAGTTAAACAGACATTTCTAAAAAATGTATTTTCTTTATTTTTATTAACTTTTTTTGTCTGTTGCAAATTGCCAAAGAAAACGTGTTTGATGGAGAAAATAAATTTAAATTAAACAGGATAAAACACGCAATTTTACTTCGACTTAAAAGTAATGTTTTAGGATTTAAAGAGGAATTGCTTTAAAAGTTGTATGAACAGTATCCTTTAGCTAGTGATTTTACAAAGTAAAGTAATTGCCACAATAGTGAAGGCACAGAATAACTGTAATTTTTAGCTTAGATTAATATAGTTAATATAGACTATGGGATCGATTTCAATTACTATTTTTGCTGCAAAAAAAATTATTATTTTGTGATCGATTAATCGGAATAAATGTCAAGTGCTTTACGTGAACACCTGCGTGTTGTCCTATTTCACGGTGGTCTTTTTCAAACCACTAGGTGAGCTTCTGTGACGACTCACCACCGCCCCATTTGTAACTTAGAAGCAGGTGGCAATTTACGTATATGGAATGTTCAGTCATTCGGCAACAGCACAGAACTCTTCCCGCTAATTTGGGTTTAAACCACCAGGACAAGTTCTGCAGACAACTGGCCAACCGTATTACCATGTCAAACTATACCAAGGAAAATCGAAGGAATGAATTGACATTACCATTTTATATTACCGGCAGACTGGAGGTACTGGTAGCTCCTCTATACCTCGGGATTGCAATACAACAAAATTGGGTTTGTCTTCTGATTGATTGGGTCATCAAGCAAACATGACCTGGGGGGAAATTAATCGGAATATCAGTTCTGCGAAATTAAATGCTTTCATTTCTTCATGAAATTCGATCAAAATTGATGAAATTTTATCAAGTAAACGGCCAAGGAGCTGCATGTTTTTAAATGAGAATCTTTTGTCTACACATCAGCTGATTAGCGTCACTACTCGGTCGGCCCACTAGTTTTTAATTAAAAACTGGAAAATGTGTAAGATACAAAATTCTTAAAAATAATTTTTAAGTCTTGATTAAAAGACTTTAAAATAAAATCTAAAATAATTGATTTAAATTGGATACCATCCACTAGTTTGGACTATATATCAGTCTATAATCTTGAATGAAGATTAGTCTATAACTTTGACTATAGATTACTATATAGTCTTGGCTATAGATAAATCTATATGCTTCAATATAGATCAGTCTATAGCGTAGTCTATAAGTCTTGATTATAATTGAGTTTCTTGAAGATCGGTCAATAGTCTCGACTATTCATAGTGTTGACTATAGTTAGTTCAGTCTTTAGTCTTAATTATAAATCAGTATTTAGTCTTGACTATATGAGTTGTCTATAGATCAGTTTATACTATTGAATACATCGGTCTATAGACATGACTACGGATCAAAATATATATTTATAGTTTAGGATAAAGATATACATGATATACTTTTGACAATAGATCTTTCTATAAGTACGCCTTAAGATAATTTTTTATTGTTGACTACAGATTAGTTTATAATCTATTGCCTCGATTTTAAATCAGCGTTTACTATTGACTGTAGTCAGCAAACTAATCTGCAATTCCTAGTAGTATTACCCACTAATTTCGAATATCATAATTAGTACTGAAAACTGTTGTTATTAAATACGGGGTTTGATATATCTTGCATGCGACTTTCAAAAATGTGATTTATTTTTAGGAAAATATGATTTGGGACTTGAATTCTTAAAGAGTAATTTCTCGTTCAGTTCTATGCCTGGTTAACAATTCTAAATCAAATATAAATTAGAAAAGTATTTCATAAATCTCTTCATTTTTACAACTTCTGCACGCAGTGATCCAACAAAGCTGAGATAGTGGTATGTAAACTTGTTTTTTCATAATTAAACTTTTACATGTAGCAAGCAGAATATAAACAATATTAACAATCTCATTTTTTTTTTTATTTCACACAGTATTTCACCTTTGTTATTTTTATAAAAAGTCTATAGTAATATACACAGTTTTTGTTACTTGCTCAGTACAGAGGATAAACCCAATTCTTACATTTTTTTATAAAAAGTAAACATTTTAACCTAAAATAGTATTAAAATTTTTGACAACAACCCCTCCAACAATAAAAAGAGCATTATACATATTTTGTTGTATAATTTCTACTTGTATCAAGGACAGAATCCTTGCAAAAAAATTTTTAGTTGAACTTGAAACCAATGGATTTTTGTTGTTACTCATTATAAAACCAAAATTTTTTTTGGAAAATTGTATAAACTACACCAATGAAAAGTTATTTTCTAAAAGCAAATAAAAGATAAAAAGCAAGAAAAATGGATACTTACGGAAAAAAGAAGAACAAAAATGTGGTGGTTAATAATAAAATCCAAGCGAAAGTCGCAGGAATGTAACGTGTCTTAACATCGCATTTGGGCATATTGTGGCTGCAAATCCCTCTGCTTCAGCACTCACTCACTGACTGACAGGCTCGACTCTTTAAGTCTCGATGGAGGACAATTTTCACAATGGATGATGGCAATGATGAGTAGTATGATGATGGAGTGTTTTTAATTTTTATAGTAATCCAAGGTTGTTGGTTGTTTTTGCTTTATTTATTTCTTTTTTATTGAAGGTTAAAAACAGGTGCACATGAAGGACCAAATAAGGAAAGTGCAGCAATGAAAAAAGTCAAGAAACGCGTATAACAATAATAATTTGCAAAAAAAAAAAAGTTGTCTCAACCAGAATTTCTGTGTCTTCTGATGAAGAAAAAAATACTCTTTGGCAAATTTTTATGGCAGACACAATGGAGCTCAAACCATCCAATGTTGTAGTACTCGACGTAGTAAGAAAAAGGAAGGAATGACTGTGACACCAGACAACAATAACAACAAATGAGAATGAGGTGTAGAAGTAATGTAAAGAAAAGTTATAGAACAAGAAGACTAAAATGGATGACTAGAAGTAGGATGTTTCGGAGGAAAAAAACAGCGTATTGCAAAATTCAACAGCAGACAAGTTTTTTTGCTTTTCCTTTTCTTGTTTAATTTATATTATTTTACTTTGTTTTCATACACAATTTTTTTCACACATTAATCTTAATTTTTTGCAATTTTTATTGTTCTATTTCTTTTGTTTTTTTCTGCACTTTTTCCCTTAAAATGCCGTAAGAAAAAATTTCGCTTTTCTTTAATTTTATTCTCTTGTTTTTTCTTACTTTTATCTTTCTGTAACTTCTTTCACTAACACACAAGATAATTCAATTCAATTTCATTCAATTATGAAAACATTTTTCGCTTTCTTACAAAAGCAAAGAAAAAATGTAAACAATTTTTTTCTTGATTTAACTTTTTTCTGTTTTGTTTAATTTATTTTGCAGTAGAAATATCTCAGCATGCAATTTTTTGCGTCAAATTTTTTACATAAAAAAAAACAGTAAACCCGATAATTTTTTTCTATATTTTTACACCGATTTTCGCACTTCAATGAACTTAAAGAAGAGTGTAGTGTGCAGAAGCGAGCAAAAAATAAATCTTGACAATTGGAATTTTTTCTCCGTTTCTCTTTTTGCTAATGTTGTGTTGTTGTAAAATATCTATTGAATTTCCACATTTTTTATTTTTGCCTTAATTAAGCATTTGAATAGATTTTCTATAAAAAATTTTCTTTTATTAATTATATTTGCTTTGCTTTTTCTTTTTCTCTTTTACACACCACCTTTTTTCACACACAAACATACACACAGTAAAATTTTTTCTTTTTGCCTTCAAAGGGCCCCGTCTATTTTTGCTTTTACTAGGGACTTTTCTGTTTTTTTAATATTTTTTGATATTTTGTTTGGAGTAGAAGTATTGTAATTCACTTTTTCTTAATTTATTTATACATTTGTTTAATAGAATTCAATATAATTTCATCCGCTACACTGTGATCCATGATTCGTTCGTTCGCTCTAATAGAGCCCTGCGCTGACAAATATTAACGGCGGCGGCGACTGATATGTCGGCGGGGGCGACTGACACCAAATATATCGGCGGCGGCTTAAAATCGACTGTAAGCCGGCTAAGTTTTCAAATGCGTTTAGTTTTCAAATATAAACGGAATCCGAGAGATCAGAAAGTGGGATTTTGGAAGCAAATATATTGTTTATAACAACAAAACAGAGCAAGCACAAAAGTTGTGTGAGAAATTATGCAGGGATGGATAAAAAATTCTTAAAAATTAAAAACAAATCCTTTCTCCAAGTTTTACGAGGATCGGCCTATATTTGACCATATCCTCCATATAAAACTTTTTGCAGAAAATCAGTTTCTAAAAAATTTTGCATTAAAAAAATTATCAATAACGTAAAAACAAAGACATTTTATTCATTTATTTATTCAGTAATAAAAAAAGCCAATTTGGGCAAAATAATATTACACAGTCCTGTCTGTTCTGTAAACCGAATCCGAGTAAATTTCTCGTTTAAAAACGAATTCCCATAATTTTTCTCGTTTCAAAACCGAGTACACAAATCTAGTAGAAAGTAAATCGAATGTAATTTTATTCTAATAAATTAAATAACTATTATTCTGCGTTTTTTAATACAATTATAACTAAATATATGTAAATGCTATAGGCATTTTAAACTCTTTTTCATATAAAAGATGTATTCCTTTACTTGTCATGTTTGCAGGTTTTTACCAGAAATCGTAAAAGAGAACAAAATTGAGAAATAATCATGTAAATAATAGTTTCTCTTTGCCAGAACTTGTCGGTTTTAGCCAGAAAATTTTTTCCTGGCAAATAGAAAAAAAATTGTCAAATAAATTATTTGTTTAAAAAGTACATTGAAAACAAAAAATGTTTGAAATTTTTTATTTACTGATAGAGAAATTTGGTTTTTTTTCTGTTCCCGTACTTATTACAAGTACGAAGAGAAAATTCATTAATTCTTTTTATCCAGAAAAGTTCTGGAACAAAGCTAAAATAAGTTTATTTTTCTGAATTCTACGTTCAAATAAAAATTCGATTTGAAGAACACCAAATTTTTAAAGTTTCAATAAGTGTTAAGATTTTCTTAAAATAAGACAAACAGAACAACATCAATTAAAGGGATCACAAAGAGATTGAAAAATATTCCAAAAGTTTCACTTTGAAAACATTATTAGAGTGTAACTCTAAAGGCAGATTATTCCTATTTTAGCGGTAATTTCTTTATGATTAAAATAATTAAGAAGTAAGAGTTATACCTTTTCGGCAAATCATATGTCGTAAAAAAGCAAATTTCGGAAGTGGTCATATACATATGTATATGGACTTTGATCATAAGATTAATAAGAACGTCAGCGAGATTTTCAGAATAGGGACATAAATG